>NC_132987.1:42367500-42645000 GCF_048564905.1 Vicugna pacos
ATAATCTGACCCACAGAATTCGATCTTCAAAACCTTGGGGAAGATTTTACGTCATTAATAGAGAGAAACTCCTTACCTAAATCATTTATGACCTCCAACAGCTGTATTAATTTATGGTTATATCCTTTCTCAGTTGCTAGGCACAACCATCTTAGACACACACTCAGGAGCTTGGGAACTGGCCAAAGCAGTTAGGCAATGGATGCTATTGCGAACACAGACATATACTTTTCTCAGTAGAGTTGTTCATTTCCTGCTACAGTTTAAATGCCAAGTGTGTAAATCAAAGGACAACAGGGTGGCATAAAAAGGGCTATCCTATAGTGAAAGACCTTTTTAGAGAATAATAAGCAATCTGACATACCTTGGCCTCCTAAACTTGGAATTCTGTCACTTTGTTGCTTAGAATCCTAGCAACTGTGTTAATGTTGTAAAATTTTAATGCTTTATTGAGGGTGAAGAAAAATCCATAAATAGGAAAAGAAAAGCCTTTGCTTTGCACCTTAGTCATTCCCCTTCCCGGTCAGTCCTCTTTAATCAGGCCTAGTACTTGGAAGC
The DNA here is from genome assembly GCF_048564905.1 of Vicugna pacos. NCBI lineage: Eukaryota > Metazoa > Chordata > Mammalia > Artiodactyla > Camelidae > Vicugna > Vicugna pacos. The sequence continues at coordinate 42,368,059 of NC_132987.1, forward strand.
AAAATGAGACTGACCCATCCATTTTCTCAGTCCCCAAAAGTAATGTTATCAAGAAGTGAAATAGAGAACCAGAAATAGAAAAGAGGGAGAAATCATGGAGCTGAACAGTCTGTACCATTGGATAGTTGAGTTGCCTGCAGTGTAATGCTGTTGATCATCTAAGTCAGTCAAATACCCATTCTCTGTATCTTCTGTCTTTCTCTTACTTTGAAAGCTTCTTATCCTTCAAATCACTTATCATTTTGAAAGAGCTGGGCAGAGGAGGGGCATCTGGATACAAGACTCTATGAGAAAAGCAGAGAAGCCAGATAACCAAGAGAAGGCTTAATGTGAGTATGGGAGGCAAAGCATTTACCCCAGTGAAGAGGACAAAGAGGGTGAAGAGGGTAGCTGTGAGGTTCCCACTGCGGCCTCTGTGCTCTTACGTGGATCTGCTCCCTCATCTCAGGTTGGTCAGAGGTGGGAACACGAATCGAGACGGATCATGGAGACTCTTCCCAGCTCTTTCAGACTTGGAATCAAGAAAGAATACAGCCTCTCTCTAATAGCTGAATGCTATTGAATGCCCTGCTAGAGAAGCAAAGATGGTCAACAGAGAAAGGCGGAAAGAAAGATGCAGTTGCTTCAGACAGAAAAATAGTTCTTGGCAGCATTCAAGTCCCTGGTTCCAGTTGACTTTGAGACTCCATTGCCCTTTTCAATACTCTAGTTTTCCATAATATAGCACCAATAAAATCCATTCTCACTTCAAGGCAAGTTTAAGTTCATCCTTGAAACCATAAGTATTAATGAAGACAGTTACCAAATCCTGTTGAAGCTCTTCAATGACTGGGTCTCATGTTCCTGCTTTTTCCATTTCATCTACTATATGATGTGGCCCTGGGGGCAGAATGTTGTCTTGCTTATCTTTATGCCCCTTCTGACCTAGCACAATACCTGATACAAAGAAGGTACCAAGAAAGCTTGTGCTGAGGTGGTGTCCTGCAGCACACTCCAGTGGCCCATCTGTGTCTCTTCAGCGCTGATTCAGAGACCACCTATGTCTGTCCTATCCCAGTGATGTGGTGGAGGCCTGACCAGGATGTAGGAGCAAGTGTGTGACCTAAGAGGCCCAGGCTTGATTTTGGCTCTGTCATCAAACAGCTTTCCATCAACACATCTGATCCACATTTCTCATCACTTTTTGTCCACGTGAGAAGGATGAAACTGTTTCTTTGCAATCTACTCTGTGCCTCGCTCCAACAGGTTGTTTTCTTAGACAAAACAGTGAAAGTAATTGTAAACATGGATCAACAGCGTGGCATGTCCCCTCAGCACGCACCTTGTGAAGAAGACAGGAAATCTGGGGAAAACAGGAAGAGCAGAACCATACAGGCAGGGTGGGCTCTCGGAAAACCTGCCAGAAAGACACACATCTTCTACCAAGGTCTTCGGTCAGCCCCCTGCCTTCTGCTGACCAGAGGGCTGAGTTCAGCCTTTTCCCTTCTCTGACACTCCCTCCTCTTCTATTTCATTCCAGGGCATCCAAGCCCAATGATTTGTTTTGGAAATGTTATCATTTGTTAGCTTAGCTTTTATCTCAGTTGGATGCCTTTCCTGTTTCACTGCTTTCCTTTCAAGGAGGCTGAGCCAACACTTGACTCTGGAGTTTTATTCAACACACCCCTGTGGTTAAATGAAGCTGAAGAAACTTTGATTAACAAGCCTACCCAGGTTCGACTATGGCTGAGGGTGTGTTTCTGCCACTCTCTGAAGCCTGAAAGAGAGATGAAGTGAATGGAGCTTCTGTTTGGAATACTGGCCTGGTAAATATACCCCAGCAGGGTGGAGCCAGAGGATGATCTGCTTGTGTCTGTGTGGCGCAGTCTCCACCGTTATCAAAGTTGTTACAAATGGTGATGCTGGAGTCGTGGTGAGAGTTCCAAGATTTCTGCACTGCCTAGACCTGTTTCTGATGATGCAAAGTTGGCCTTTCCAGGCAATGCAGAATTCCTCCCTGGGATTCTGGGGACTTCAGAAATGAGGAAGGAACAAAAGGAGGTTAGGAATACAGAGATAATCCCATCCCTAGATGGTAAGAGGTACCTACAAAATGATTGGCAAAGACTAGGGCTGTTGGAAATATTGATAATCATTATTGTCATTGTCCTAACACTTTGTATTTGAGTAGTGTATTTTAATATTTTTAAGAATTTAATTTTACAGATTACTTTCATAATTATTAATCTATTTGTTCTTACAAAACCTTGAGGGCTAGAACTATTCAAGGAGGGGGAGGTCATGATATAACGGCACTGATAATTTGTAAATGCCTTAGAAGGCTGCAGTCATCAGCTCAGGCTTATTGTAGATGGAAAGAATTTAAGAGCCAAAATGTAAATGAAACATCATAAGAATTGGAAGAAAATATAAGAAACTAATTTCAGCATTTTGGTGGGAAAGAAGGGCAAGTTTTGCTTGTCAGTTCATAAAATCCAGAAGCCCTACAGACTGGACTACATGCAGGCTTTAAAAAAAAATGTTTTGTTCTCTTATCTGTCCTTATGAGAGTTTCATCAGATATCTGGGGATCCTTGTCCGTCTGCTCATGATTAGGAACAGGGGAAGAGCTGACTGGAAACTGAGTGTGTATGTTGTGTTTACTGACACTGAATTCCCTGTTGGGGATCCTGGGTGGGCCATTTATTGAGGAACTCCTAAAGTCCACATATTAGTTTCCTTTTTCTACTGTAAATCAGCACAAATTTAGTGGCTTTAAACAACACAAAATTGTTGTCTTAAGTTCTGGAGACCAGATTCCTAAGTAAGTCTCATCAGTCTAAAATGAAGATGTCAGCAGTGTTGGGTGCCTTTTTGAAGACTCTAGGGAAGAATTTGTTTTCCCATCATTTTCAGCTTCTAGAGGCAGTTTGTATCCTTTGCTCCTGGCCCACTTCTGTCTTTAAAGCTGGCAACGGCCGGTTATGTCTTTCTCACATCTCATTACTCTGATCTCTTCTGCCTCCCTCTTCCACATTTAAAGACCCTTGTGATCCCACACTAGAATAATCTCTTTGTTTTAAAGTCAGTTGATTAGCAACCTTAATTTCCCTTTGCTACATAATCTAACATATCCACAGATTCCCAGGATTAGGATGTAAACATCTTTGGGAAGCCTTTATTCCACCTACCACAATGTTTGTACACTCATATATGTTCAAGTGCATACAAAAGTACGGGAAGGACATACACCAGAGGGTTGCCTCTGAGGAGGGATTGGACAGTGAGTGAGAAATAAGGAAGAACTGTTATGTTTTGCCTATGATATGATGATAGTCACATTTATTTTGGAGTGTCAAACCTGAATTTAAAGATTTATAAACATACTCATAAAATATTTTTGAATTTTAATTTATTTATATTTGTCATTTGAACATAATGTATATAATATTATGGTATAATAAGAAATACATATTTTGGCCATTCATCCTGGGCTCTTGGCCAGAGTCTCTAAGCCCCTTGTAATTTCCTAAAGGATAAAAGTAATAGGAGCATCTTTGGTAATATTTAGTTTTTTGTCCCCATTTCTGAGTTAGCTCCAGATCAATAAAAGTGAAAGGAACATCTTTTGTTATTAATAAGACCCTTTCAACCACATCTAAGCTTCTGTTAATGAGGTGACTGCTGGGAAGCCCCTAGGATGGGGGGATTGGTTGCCAGAGGAACCAACCACATGATTAGAGGGTTAACACTTTCTGCTCCACCCCCTAACCTCTGGAGTAGGGAGGGGGGCTGGGGACTGAGCTAATCACTAATGGCCAGTGATTTGATCAGTCATGCCTAAGTTATAAAGCCTCCACAAAAACTCTAAACAAGAAAGTTTGGAGAGCTTCCGGGTGGTGAACAAGACGGCATCCACATGCTGGGAGGATGGTGTGCCTCAGACTCCACAGGGACAGACGCTCCTGGGTCGGAACTATTCTGGACCTTGCCCTATGTATCTCTTCATCTGACTGTGTATTTTCATCCTTTAATAAATCAGTAATAATAAGTAAACCTTCTGAAGTAGAGAAGCACTCTTGTGGGATTGAGACCTTAACCTGCAGGTCTGGGCTAACTTCAGGTAGTTAGTGTCAGAACTGAGGTAAAAGTAGGACCCTCACTTTGCTGAGAACTGGAGAATTGCTTAGTGTGGGGAAAAGCCACATATTTGATGTCAAAAGTGTCATGAGGGTAGAGGAAACTGTTCTGTTTTAATGTATAATCTCAGTTTCAATATAAAATCTCAGTCCGCAGTAAGCAATACTACACTTAACAGGTTCAATGGTAGAATTATTGAGAGATCAATGCATAACTGTGGGTTAAAAACAGAGGTATAAGCATCCTATTAACAAACAAAATCTGCCCCTTTGATCTGTTAATAGTCACTATAAAAGTGAGCAGTAGCATATAAAGGAGTGTCTTACCTGCTTCAGGGAAGTACCCTTGTGTCAGATGGAATGAAATGTGTGTATGTATGAAGTCAATGTTGAAATTTACACAAAGCTGACATACTTCCTGTCACATTCTTGTGCCTTGATTATAGACTGTTAGTTATCTCATCAGGTGCTTGTATTTGACTGGTCTTAAGGAGTTTCACTCCTTTCATTTCTGACAGACCTTCTTCAGTCTTCTTTGTCTTCATGGTCTTTCCTTTTTTTACCTATCCTTATACTCCTTGAATCACTTAGACTTTTGATTAAATAAATACTTTAAAATATTTGAAAGTATTTGTATACATGTATGCTCACAGATGCATATAATTATCACAGATGCTTTTATGCATTACTTTCAATTATTTTTTAATAAGTCACATCAGCTTAAAGTGATACTTAAAGAAATTCTAAGTTTACTTCAAAAAACTAACTGCTTGAACACATGCAATTTGTTTAAAGACTACTTACATCCCATCTATCAAGGTGAACTCTTGTAAATTAACAGCTGTGGTTTTCTCATGATCACAGAACGCTTGAACATCCATTGGTTAGAGTGAATATGTGGAAAATCACACCAGGCTCTGCTCTAACTCTTTTAAAATAAAAATATATATGAGGGTTTTTTTTTTTCCTTTCCCTTTTTCAAATGTGTGTGAAGGGAGGGGTGGTTCCCATGTAGAGAAGAACTGGAGTTTGTGGTGGAAGGCACGTGGTAGGAGTAAAGCAAAATGGCTGCCCAGCGCTAGCAGATCAAGAAGAGGGCAGCAGAGGTGCTGGCCAACTCAGTTTATGGAAGCTGGTTTCTCCCTGTGGCCCTTTGGGTGGCCATCCAGAGGAGACGCTGAGGAAGACCTGCATCAGGGAACAGAAGGGATGTGACTCAGGGCTGAGAAGTCAGAGAAGAGTGTCCTGCAGGGAGTTTTCATTTCTGCCAGCATAGAGAGAGCAGGAGAGAGAGACTCTCCCCTTTCAAGAAAAGTCCAGCAGCAGAAGCAGCAGCCTTCAGGGCCCTGTCTGCCGAGGAGCATGTCAGTGGTCCTAATAAGTGGTCACAGCTATGACCACAGCAAAACCCCTAAGCTCTCTTGACTTCAGGGACCAAGTCACCCACTGGTGTACTCAACCCTTGGCCCATTCATTCTATAAACATTTCATCCAATCTGCTTATTCACAAGCATGGCATACTCTTTGTCAGTCTTTGTGTTTTCTCTATATTGTTTTCTATTTTTAGGTTGTCTTCTCATTGAGGGATGAGCCTATGTTTTTATAACTTCTTATGAATATGCAACAAAGACCAAGCACAAAAGCTCTTTAATGATGAGGATCAGAACTAGAGAAAGGGGGAGATTTCAGATTCACATGCATCTGAACAATTCTCAGAGAACTGAAGTATTTGAAAAAGGGAGTGGGAAAGTTTTTGTTGTTGAAATTTTTGTCATTGCTGTTTTCCAGTAAAACACACATCTTTTTGTATCCAATACTCTTGAGCAATTTATTTTAATTAAATATGTGAAAAGAGACAGAGTCCACATATTCAGAAAAGATATTTAAAAATCTAAGTAAAATTCCGATAGAGATACTAAATTGAACATAATGCATTTAATTCCATTTCCTCCAAAAATCCCACTAAAACATCAATAAGATGATTTTTAAAGCATAAACTCACAAGGAAAAGAAGTGGAAGGGAAGACTATAGCAACCAAATTTTGGAAGCTGGGGAATTGAAGGAATGAGTGACAAGTGACCTTAGGAGACCAGAGAAAGCTGACTCTTGAGCTGGCAGAAGGAAACGGTGAGGAGAAAAAAAAACCTAGCAGACCCCTCAAAGGGCTCAGGATTTGGTGGCACCAAGACCTTTCGAAGTGGGGGCATGTGTGTGATCAAAGACAACAAGATTGACTGAAAGTGCATTAAAGAAGCAGTTAGATCTGGAGAGCCTCTGCCCAGATCCAAATGACTGGCATGTGCCTCTCCTCCATCTTGAATGAAGACTGGAGATTTATTTTCTGGATACTGTAACAGAGGGTCTCTGGCCTGGGGGACTTAATACTGATTATTGCAATTTTTATTTCTTCATAATTACCCCCTTACCCCTCTACTTCCCACCAAAAAAAAAAAAAGCCTTATTGGCCTAGAGTAACTATTTTATTACGCTCACAGATTCTGTGAGTCAGTTAATTCAGACAGTGCATGGCAGGGACAACTTGTTTCTGCCCCACATGTCTGGGATGGTTGGGCGCTGGGATCATCAGCTGAGGTGCCGCCACTCAGCACGTCTGGCAGTTGATGCTGTGCGGCCCCAGCTGGGCTTGGTCAGCCAGAGCACCTGTATGTGATTCCCAGTGTGGTCTGTGTGCCTGGGCTTTTCTGGGCTCCCTCACAGCGTGGCGGCTGGATTCCTAAAGCAAGTGGCCATGAGAGAAGAGAGGAGTATGTAGCTTTCTTGTTATCGAATCTCTTTCAAGATATGATGTTCCAGAAAAATGAACCCAATTTTTGGTTTTGAATTATCTGTTCATATCTCGAACAACCAAAAAAATCACAGCGTCATCCTCAGGGTTGGGGGTTTCCATGTTTATCAGAGGCTGCTTTGGCTTTGATTCTAACTCTGACAGTTAATCCCATAGAGGCCCCCCTTTGACCTCCAAAATTTTTGCAGAGACCTTCTTTCACGTCAGCTGCTTTCAGAGCTCAGTAGGAATGGTTTTCCTGCAGTGCTTTAAGTTCAACCTTTAAGATGTTTTGGTCACTGTGAGATTGACATATAATTATTCAGATAAGCATTTATTGTATTTTGTATTTAGGTTGTAAATTCATCACTTAAGAGTCTGCTAATCCCAACTCACTTACAGAGTGTTCCTGAAATTTGGATATCCTGATGTGATGTTACTTGAGGTATCTTAGTTTTAGTCAAAAGTCTGCATAGCAAGCAAGTGAATTGAGAAAGAAACCCTGCTTTTCTACCCAGGGTTCTTATAATCTTATAAAATATAATATTATTAAAAATATATAAGAACATTAAAGAACACTATATTTAAACATGCTACTCCCTTAGAGCAAGATTTAAAAAAATAAACACCTATGTATATTTTTAGCACCTTATTACTAAGCCTCGTTGATTATGGTTTCTAAAATTTCCTATATCTTTCTGTAGGCACCACCCTGGCATTTTTCTCTCCCCTATTTGATTTGCCACTGAAATCATGGCTTAGCTCTGCCATGTAGTAACATAATTGTTCTTAGAGCAATCCATAGTTGCTCTCTGTTATTTCAGTCATGTTGCCATTCATTTAACTGGGGAACTGTGAGTAGAGCGAGAAAAACACATCAGTTCTCTTCCCCTCCTTGGAGGGGTGCCTCTCTTTTCCTTCCACAGAGCAAAACCAGAAAAAGTAACACTGTGGTCACACGATAGTCACACAGCAGTGTAAAAACCTTCTTCAATCAGAGGGAAGATTGTTTTCTGAGAAGCTCTCACTCCTCCCCTAAATTCATAAACAACTCCTCCGTAGAATCTGAGAGGATGCTTCCAGCCTCCCAGAATTTGCAGATGAGTTTCCATCCTTACCAAAAAAATTATCAACAACTGTCAGTTACAAAGCATTAAATATTTTAAGCTTGATTTCTATTTATTTTTAAATGTTATTTTTAGAACTTTATGAATTTTTTTAAGCATTTTAAATCTCACCATCCTATGTAGTTCCTCTACACACTGAGTTCTGCTTGATTGATGCGACTTCCTCCTGGTTTCCAACTCTGCCCCACCAGGCGCACTCTGAGCTGCTGGTCCCCTCCCCACAACCTTCCCATTCTGCTACAGATTACAGGGCCTCTCCTGGATCTTTCCTTCCAGTCCTACTTCCATCCCAGCAGCACAAGAGTCAGCTTCCTCCTTTAGACGGGGCAATGGTGGATCCAAAAAGGAGGACATGCCACATTGCTGAGTTGGAACCAGCTGAGAGCATCTCTTCAGGCCCTCAACTCACCATCCCACTATGAGAATAAACAGGCTCTGAAAGGGAGGATTAGAGGAGATGGAGACTTTTCTACTTGGATCCAGCTTGGGGCTGGTGATAGGCAAGGAGGTGGCGATGATGATCATTAACTGTTAGAGGGGTACCTATGGGCCAAGTCTGGAAATCCTGGGGGATAGCCTTCCATTCACTGTGGACAAACAGTTCTAATCCCAGCCTCCATCCTGAGGAGCTTTGGTGATGCCGTTGACAGTCCTGCTGTTGCCACATCCTAAGACGTCCTCAGGGACACAGAACACAGAGTCCAGGAGACTTGCAGATTGAGATCAGTATCGACAGGCTTTACAGGTATAGCAAGAAGAATGCAAATATAAAGGCATACCACATGCACCTCACTCAGGAGCCAAACTATTTAGAATCAGGAAAAATAACTTCTTATTCTCTGCCAGGACCACTGCTCTTACAATAATGGAGATTAATTGGCAAGGGTACACTATGAGAGAGCAAATTTTCCCAAATTGATTGAGGGGCTCCTCCTCTGAATTCTAGAAGCTCCACGTGGGCGACTCTGCCATCGCCCTCGTCCCATTCTCCTCTAGTCATCTGCTGCTTTCCTTTCTTCTCCACTTGGCTGGAACCTCTTTGAGGGCAGGCACCATGTTCAACTCATCTTAACCCAATGCTGATACAGTGCCTGGTCCAAGGCAGGCACTCCGAACATGTTTATTAAATGAAAGCTTCAATGGGTGAATATGAAAGGGGGTGAGAATTTTTATTAATCTAAATTTTGATTAGGCAGATATCTTTGCAACATAGAGATCTATTGCATTTCTTTTCCTTTCTTTTTTTCCCCCCAATTTAGAGTCATTGCTTTTAGAAAGTTTCACCTTCTTCAAGTCCAGAGAAGATGCTCCTTCATTTAGAAGCCTCTTCCAGAAATCGAGCAAGCCTAACCATAGGGCTATTCATCTTTTGCAGTTTGGAGGATTTGTGTGAGACCAGCCTCATTTGTAGGGGCTGACCCTATCATCGAATCGAGCGGACGGAGGAAGAAGAAAGGGGGAGCCAGCCAGGTGAGAAGATCGTTGCATAATGTCTCAGGAAACTGTGGAATTAAATCTAGACAGGTGAGTGTCAGACTGACGGTCTGTCCAAGGTTTGCATGTCTTTATCCCTCCCTAGACTATCAGCTTCTTGGGCAGAGGTGGAGTCTTCCCTGCATTCCCAGCACCTGGGGCAGTGTAAGCAGAAACATTCGAAGATGTTTCATGTTTTGGAGGCAGACCAGGAATAGGAATAGGAAGGCCAATATACAAGAATGATGAGGAGGTAGGGTTCTCTCCCAGAGGACTCCTGGCAATGCGGGGAGAAGGAAGGGAAATAACTTTTGTTGAGCACTAACTATACACCAGATATTGCAGAAGGTGATTGCTTCCAAAATTTCTGAGACATGATTTGTCCCAGATTAACAATATTTCTGAAGTTTGGGTGTCTAACTCCAAAGAGCAAAATAATAGAAAAATAATTTTCCAGGTGTGGTAAAAAACAAACAAATCTTGAAAGAATTATGTCTTTAAAACTTTTATTTTATATAAATACTTCTTGCAAATCAAGTGAAAAATGTGGTATGTATCCATCATTACTTTGCATAGACTAAAAACATCTGGATGTATCTGAAAAGGAAAAAAAAATGGCATGTTATGTAAAACCCTAAATCTTTAGGCACATAAGCATGTGTACAAAAATAATACATTCAAATAGAATTTCTCATAATGAAAAATCAGAATTTGTAATACTCACTCATCCCCTTAAAACCAGTGATATATATACAAAGAACAAATTTCCAAAGGATAAAACATATACATATAAATGTAGATTTTTTTTATTCTTTGGAAAAGCTTGCTGATCTGCAGCAAATTCCCTCTTCCTTGGGAGTTGGTATAATTGCATCTGCAGAATCAAAGGAGAGAATGATGCAATGGTTCCTCGGAGAAGATTTTTCGGTGCCATCTGTTTCCTCCAGCAGAGTCTGTCCTTTCCAAACTCCCCTCTCAGCTTGTGCATCTGGAATGTCTCCATGAAGTCTATAAGGTTTTCACAATGTCACAAGCTTGGGCAGAGCCATTCTGGCCCACCCACCAGGGCTCTGACCCCTCTGTCATGAGCCATGGTTGACATCATCTTGCAGCCCAAGAAGCCAGGGATCTCAGCATCACCCCGTTCCCCAGGGGAAGCCTCCCCTGCCCAGACTCCCCAGGAAATGATCTTCTATCTTATTGTACTAATCCTTACACTAACCACCATTTTACATGAGAGACAAATGACACTCAACGGCATTTAAATACTGTTCATTTGCCCATAATCACACATCCTGGGACTGGAATCAAGAGAGTTAGGACTTGAATCAAAGTCTATCCGACTCCAGGAACTATGCCCTCTTTACTTCACTGGTCTGGGAGATTTGTGGATGAAAACAACATGGCATTAGGGGGATCACTGAGCAGTGAGTACAGCTTTTCATCCACAAATTTGAGTATAGAAGAAATATTCCTGCTTCATTTGTCTATAATTCAATAGAATTTGTATGACAAGGTCCCATTCTGCCAGATGTAGAATTCTTAGTCAGTCCAGAATGCCTCACTCCCACCTTCCCTGGTTCCACCCAAGGTCTGGGAGGACTTTGGGGTGGGAGGGGAGGCATCTGGTTCTTAGTTGTCATCTGCTAGCACTGGGGCCCACTAAGACATCCATCCTGCCCTCAGGTCACGTCCAGCGTTCCTCAATGTCATAACAAACAGCCTTCATGCTGAACAATTTTCTCTGCTGCTTTCGTGCCTTTCTTAGGCCCATGATGTTCACCCTGCAGGCCCTCTGGGGATTGTGTGGGACCATTCTCCACTTCAGGCTCACACTGGGGCTGGGGAACTCTTTGAGGGTCTCCAAGGTCCTGTCCGCTTAGATGTACCAAGTAGATATTTCTTCCTGGGAGTATTGGTGCCTCTCAGGTTATCTGCTTGGATAGCAGACCACAGGTCTCCTCTGCTCTCAGATCCCACCTTCTGGTCTTCCACCAGCCTGTAAAGTAAGCTCCTCGCAGGCAGGGATTGTGTTGAATTCACCTGTGTATTCGAGTGCTTATCAAGACTGGCAGGCTAAAAGGCCGTCTATGAACGCTTGGTGTCATCTTCCTAGATGTGAAGTCATACCTACTTTCTCCTGTTGTGTATGATCTGTTTACACAGCTCATCCAGTGTTCAAAAGGTGTATAATAGGATGGAGAAGATGGATTTCAGATCATGAACGGCCTCATTTAGGGACTGGTTTGTCACAACTTACAGCGACAGCCACATTCCAGGAACTCAGCTGTGTGTTCTAGGGTAGCTTCTAGCAGGTGCTGCTGGTCTCTCACCCGCATGCTCTCAGCCCTACAACTTCAGTGTGTGGCAGTGGACCTCCAACTCCCATGCTCCATTCCTTCGCTTGAGGGCTTTCCCTGGCCACAGAAGTGGCCATGTTGCTCACCTATGCCCCAGGAAGTGCCAGGGTATTCACGCCCTCCAGCAGGGGCTTTCAGTTAGTGACTAACAGGAAGGACCCCGTGCCTGGAGTGGGATATCTCTGAGGCACATTGACACTGCCTCCACGTAGTGAAGTTTCAGTTACCCACGGTGGTAACTGGCTCCGTAGGCATCCTTACTGGCTTCCTTCTCTCACCTTTCCCCTCCTTCACCGCCAGGTAGACTGCTTGCACCTGAATCTTTGTTTCACAGTGCTTCTTGGGGAACCCAACCTAAGAACAAACTTACAGATCCTGAGGTAATTTTTTGTTCTGGATTTACTGAATTATTTTAGGAATTATATATGAAAATAATGGGAGAGTACTGAGGGAGGAGGAAATTGATCTGGATGATCACTGTGGGTTGACTGTGAAGCAAACTGCCCAGCTTTCCTTCGTAGGACTTTGCTTCAAAGGTGTTTCTTTAGGCAGACATTTCTTGCTTGCTATATATAAAAACACTAACATTTCACAGAAGATGTGTGTGTGTGTATTCTCTTCTAAAGGCATAATATGAATGTAGGTAAACATTTTTGCACATAGATGTTCAATGAAGTATTTTTAAGTGAGTAGTGAGGTATTGAAAATAACCTTGGTGGGAGGAGGGTATAGCTCAAGTGGTAGAGCACATGCTTAGCATGCATGAGGTCCTGGGTTCAATCCCCAGTGCCTCCAGTAAATGAATAAACCTAATTACCTCCTCCCTGCCAAAATAAAAATAATTAAATAATACAATAATAAATAGATAGATAGACAGATAGAAAACAACCTAATTAAGGACCTAGTTAAGGAAATTATGCCAAAATACGGTTTGTCTACTAAATGGAATATTATGCATGCACTTAGAATGTGTATTTTAAAACATGAAAAAATGCTGGTAATATAGACTATGTCAAGGACACTTCTTTCTTTACCCACTGCTAGGAGCAAGGGCCCTGCCTCCACAAACTTCTGCGAACAGTTCTTGTGGCTCCTTGAGAGTGGTGACTTCTGAGAGGGAGGTCAGAAGAAGGTGGAGTTAGAAGGACAATAGGCATGCAGTCTGGCAAAGAGGATAAAATTTGTAAGCATCACAAATTGAGGAAATGGGAAGGCAATCAAAAGGAGCTGCACTGACTGAGCTCTCCCCGCTCCACCTCCTAGGGCTGTGTCTGCACCCCTGAGCCTGCCACATGCCACACACCATCCTAGCTGTTTAAACATCATTTATAATATTTCCGACAATTGTCTATGAAAATATCACAATCTCTATTTTTTCAAATATGGAAAGTAAGAATCAGATTGGTGTGAGCAACCAGCCTGTGATCACCCAACTAGTATGCAGAATTCTAACTCTAGTATGTCTATTGCTTAGAAATCAGGGCCACAGATAGAAAAATGACCTTTCCCATGTGATGGGGAAGTGATTATCAAACTCCAAAATACGACCAAGGAGTGTATAACTGCAAGAAGTTAGAAAGACAGTCCTTCTAATCCAGGTTGGGCTGGCTCCTGGTGTGGCCACCTGCAAGGTGACCTTGTTCTCATCTTGTTTCTTGTAATTATCTATTGAACTGATGGAAAACTTGCCCCTGAATATGGCCACAAAAGCTTGGCCTTTGCCTGCAGTTCAGCCAGTTCTCAGGGCAGCAAACTATCACCAAACAGGAGTTCCAGCTGAGAGGTAGGTGTCTAGCTAGGTGCCACAGCCATCTGCCTCTCTGAAAGGATGCTTTTTCTGGCTCTGGAGAGGTGCACCAAGTTGCTGAGTTGGCTCTTTACTGGCTGGAGGGAGCACATTTCGTACATTTCCTCCCAATTCTGTTCATTGATGTACCCAGAGTATTTTGAAATCAGCTAGTGTGTGTGTTTTTGCATCACAGAAATCAGTAAACACTGCAGATTTCACTGCAGAGGGCTTTTATCCTAGCGATCCAGTTTATTACTGGGTGTCTCCCTGAAGGACCAGAGGCTGCCTGGTAGACACTGCCATCTGTCCTGCTGTGGCAAAGACAACGTAGTAAAACACTGGGTAATGTCAACTGAGTCTACAAACCTATTGGGGTTTTAGGAAGCCTTTAAGTATACTTCCTTTCCCTGACCCAGTTTTTTTTTTTTTTTTAAGCACAGGTGCTTTATTATTATTTTTCAACTGAAGTACAGTCAGTTATGTGTCAATTTCTGATGTACAGCACAATTTTCCAGTCACACATATACATGCATATATTCATTTTCATATTTTTTCATTAAAGATCATTGAATAACAAGGTATTAAATATAGTTCCCTGTGCTATACAGCAGAAATTTGGTTTTTTAAAATTTATTTTTATATATAATCACTAACATTTGCAGATCTCAAACTCCCAAATTTATTCCTTCCCACCCCTTTCCCCCAGTAACCATAAGATTGTTTACTGTCTGCGAGTCTGTTCCTGTTTTGTAAATGAGTTCATAAGTGTCCTCTTTTTTTTCTTTTTTCAGATTCCACATATAAGTTATATCATATGGTTTTTTTCTTTCTCTTTCTGACTTACTTCACTTAGAATGACAATCTCTAGGTCCATCCATGTTGCTGCAAATGGCATTATTTTATTCTTTTTTTATGGCTGAGTAGTATTCCATTGTATAAATATACCGCATCTTCTTTATCCAGTCACCTGTTGATGGACATTTAGGTTGTTTCCATGTGTTGGCTATTGTAAATAGTGCTGCTATGAACACTGGGGTGCATGTATCTTTTCGAATTAGAGTTCCCTCTAGATATAATACCCAGAAGTGGGATTGCTGGATCATATGGTAAGTCTACGTTTACTCTTTCGAGGAATCTCCATACTGTTTTCCATAATGGCTGCATCAAAATTCATTCCCACCAACAGTGTAGGAGGGTTCCCTTTTCTCCACACCCTCTCCAGCATTTATCGTTCATGGACTTTTGAATGACAGCCATTCTGACTGGTGTGAGGTGATACCTCATTGTAGTGTTGCTTTACATTTCTCTGATAATTAGTGATATTGAGCATTTTTTATGTGCCTATTGGCCATTTGTATGTCTTTGTTGGAAAATTGCTTCTTTAGGACTTCTGCCCATTTTTGGATTGAGTTGTTTGTTTTTTGTATTAAGTTGTATGAGCTGTTTATATATTCTGAAAATTAAACCTTTGTCAGTCTCATCATTTGCAAATATTTTCTCCCATTTTGTATGTAGGTTTTGTTTTGCTTATGTTTCCTTTGCTGTGCAAAAGCTTATAAGTTTAATCAGGTCCCATTTGTCAATTTTTGCTTTTATTTCTATTGCCTGGGTGGACTGCCCTAGGAAAATATTGCTAAGATTTACGTCAGAGAATGTTTTGCCTATGTTTTCTTCTAGGAGGTTTATTGTGTCTTGTCTTATATTTTAGTCTTTAAGCCATTTTGAATCTATTTTTGTGTATGATGTGAAGGAGTGTTCTAGCTTCACTGATTTATATGCTGTTATCCAGTTTTCCCAACACCAGTTGCTGAAGAGACTGTCTTTTCTCCATTGTATGTTCTTGCCTCCTTTGTCAAAGATTAATTGACCATAGGTCTGTGGGCTTATTTCTGGGCTTTCTATTCTGTTCCATTGGTCCATATGTCTGTTTTTCTGCCAATACCGTGCTGTTTTGATGAATGCAGCTCTGTAATGTTGTCTGAAGTCTAAGAGGGATATTCTTCCAAGCTTTGTTCTTTTTCTTCAATATTGCTTTGGCAATTCAGGGTCTTCTGTGATTCCATATAAATTTTAGGATTATTCTAGTTCTGTAAAAAATGTCCTGGGTAATTTGATAGGGATTGCATTAAATCTATAGATTTTAACAATATTGATTCTTCCAATCCAAGAGCATGAAATATATTTCTATTTCTTTAAGTCATCTTTAATTTCCTTAGTCCATGTTTTGTAGTTCTCCATGTATAAGTCTTTCACCTCCTGTCCCTGACCCAGTTTTGAATCAATTGGGAGATACAGAATGGTCAGGGAGATGGAGTCCAACATATCGGCTCTTTTGCTGGTAAAGGCTAGATGGTGAATGTGGTTTAAGTGCAGCAAGAAGGAGCTTCCAGTACAGCACCCCAGAATCAGGCAGACTTACCCACCTGGTCACAAGCTCATCTAGACAGCCAGCAGCATCCCCATATGGTACTCTCCGATTGCAAAACTTAGAGCATAAGAGAATCAGAACAGAACACTCTGTCTGTGAGCAGCTGATTCCCTAGAGGACGGAGAGAGGAAAGGACTGAGCTCCTGTTGCCTGATTCCTCTCCCAGAGCCACTAGGAAAAGTAGTCACTCCGTTCTGGGGAGGAATCAGTGAGGGAGTAAACAGTAGAAGCATCAATCGCATCGAGTGCCCACCCCATGGAGGAGGATAACCACTGTCCTATGAAACCTAAAAACAACCAAGTGGGAAAGTGATGAGAAATGTAAACTGGATTCTTTATTGTGCAAAGCAAGTATCACATTGAGTTGACATTAGCTTCTCCAGGCAGGGGAAATTAATAGACGAGAGAATTTAGAATCCACATGTTGCATTCACAGCTGGAGTTTTTTTGACCTTAACTTGAAGTGTAAGACCATCACAGCATTGCCTCCACATGTGGCCAGTACACAATTCATTGTACTTGTGAGAGTATAAGCGTTGAAATATTTTTTTAACCCCAGTGAAATGGAATTAGGCATCAGTTTCTGGAATTGCCATGGTTTTCTTCTTGCAAAAGGCACACATTCCACAGCCTGTGTATCTCAGCATACAGAGCTGCCCCTCGGGCGGCCACAAGAAGCCTTGTAGACTGGATTCTGCCGGTCTCAGTCTGGATACACTTCTGCCTTTCCAGTATTCATGTTTTTAAGAGTATCACGTTGTCCTGTAGCTTGAAGAATATATAGTGGTGTTCTTATGCACACACACACAAACACACACACACCCCTACCTTCCAAACATGACACTGCCGACGGTGTCTACACAAGAAAATGCAGCCTATAAAAGCATTTATGTAACCTCAGAGTCCCCTCCAAGCCTGAGACATCCCGCCTAATCCAGCTACAGGTGAAAAATTCTTGTGGGACCTATCACAGACTAAGTTTTGTCTTTCCCTCTTCTCGTTAGGGCCTTTACCCAGAAGCCTCTGGGATACCTGGTCTTTATCCTGATACCACTGACTTCCACTCTTTCCACTGGTTGTGAGCTGATGCAACTTTACACCATCTGGTCATCAGTGTATATGAGAGGTGGCATTCTGCAGTGAGTCTTCACAGTTTTGTTTTTTTTTTCTAGTGCATAGTCACTCAGTTCTGACTTAGAAAATGTGGAAATATTTGCCCTTATCAGTCTGCTGGTATCCTGCCTGCTAAAGCAGTCTAGACCAGAGAAGCTTTGAACTGTGTGAATGGGCTGGCTTCCAGACTTAGCTGTTAGCTCTATTTCCACTGTCCAGAAACTGGATATCCCTTTGGAACAATGAAAGGGATATAACTATTTCCATAGACCTTGAGTTTAGTGTGCAAGATAATTCCTAGTTATTCTTGATGTGCTTTTATATACTCATGTCTCTTAGGGCATTATTATTCAGAATATTTACTAGGTGGCAAAAAATCAATGACAATTTGCTGTTTGGGACATGACTTTGAATCCTGTCGAATTTCTCAGGTGCAAGTTGGGTCATGATCTTAGCCTCCTTCCACTGGCTTTGTGAGTCTCCTGTCACAAAATGATCTATAATCTCTTCTGGGTCTAATTATGCTTGGACTGTAATTTCTAAAGCTTTGGATTTCAATTAAAACTCTAACGGGAATAAACTTTAGATTTTATGGTTAGAGCCTTTCTGATTGATTAAATTAGATTGCTCATACCTGCAGAAGATTTTCTGATTTTACTAAATATAAGCCTGGACTTTATACTGAAACTCAGTATTTGCCTCTTCGTCTATTCAATAACTCCTTACTGAATGTAGTTCATTCAATAAGCAATGGCTCTGCACTGGGCCCTAAGGGTTAATGTACACTCAGGAAACAGAGTGAAGACAAAGACATGCTGGCAAATAGTTACAATTCAATAAGTATTATTACGGCAAACGACTAGAAACCATGGAAGGATGGAAGAGAGAAGTAGGACTGCCTGGGTGAGTCATGAAGCACTTGAGCTAAACTTGAAGAATGAGGAGGGATTTTCTTCAAGAGGACAAATAGGGGAAGAGCCTTGCAGGCAGAGTGAAGGCTCAGAGAACATGGCGTTTGGGGAACTGAGAGAACGTCAGTATTGTTGGAGTGCAGGGGGCAAAGGAAGCAGGGGGTGAGGCTGAGAGTGTGCCAGCTGCTGTTAGAACTGCTTTAGCTTGGTTATCTTGCCTCATTTTGACAACATTGTGAGGGTGGTATCATTAGCCCCATTTAATAGACAAGGAAACCGAGGCTTAGAGGAGTTACCTAACTTGCTCAAGATGACTGACTTGGTAGATGTTGGAGCTGAGATTTGATCCACTTACAGAAGTGACGTTATTAATCGCTAAGCAGAACTGCCTCCCCCATGTTTCTCTTCACAGTCAGGCTCATAGACAAACTTTTTTGGCTTTCAGTCTCACCAGGTAGCTGCCAATGTCCCCGTTTATAATCAAGATATTTTTCTGTACAAGGTCAGCGAAGATAGCTGGTGTGTGGAATGTGGCTATTTTACAGCATCATCACTCCTTGACTAAAAGGAATGCGGATCAAACCCCATTCCTCCAAACACAACAGTCGCTGCATGGCAAAGGAATTTCAAGTTCAAATCTGTGGCTCAGTAGTTATCAGATAATCAAATTGTAGCCCCACCAAAACTGGGGCACATCCTTATAGTAGCTATAGCAGAGTTTGAGCTATCCAGGAAGTTTTGAAGAGAACCGTTGGAAATTAGAGAGGTGAGTGTGTTTTTAAAAAGCATGAAAAAAACAGGTGCCTTTAGCACCCTGACTGCTCTGCTCCTCCTGAGTCTCTTCCTTCTCCGAACACTTTGGCCTATGCGTGAGGAGCCAGCTGGCCTGATAGAAATGCCAGTGAACCTGTAGTCCAAGACCTTAAGTTCAGTCACTTAAGTCACTGTGGGATCTTGGACACAAAACTTTCTCCTTTTTATTTCCTTGCCTACATAGAAGAGTGGTAAAAAGTGTAGGTCTGGGGCCATACTTCCAGAACTCAAATCCTAGCTTTGCCATTCCCAGTTCAGGCAAGACGCTGACCAGCTTGTGCATCGGTTTTCACATCTGTAATTTAGGAATAGTAATAGTACTGACCTCATGGGATGATTGGGAAGAGAGACTGAGATCATTTGCAGGAGGCCCTTAGAGTGATGTCTGATGGGGAAGGAACACAATAAATGTTAGCTTGCATTCTTGTTGTTTTCTTCTAGTTCTGGGCATCCTTGCTCCTTTCAAGGCTAAGTCCTCTTGCCCATAAAAAATCCTTTTTTCTCTTAAAATTTTTTTCCACTTGAAGAAAGCCAGTGTGAACTTCTGTGTATTCTAGGACACTTGCTGGCATTGCAAGTGGCCTTGGTGTAGCACATTGGGCAGCTGGTGTCCTTCTTTTGCTGCCGCTCCCTGAGACCAACAGGAATCCATTTTGTTCTAGACAAACAATGGTGGCCTTATTTCCTGTTTGTTCTGTAGTGAGAATTATTGTCTCTTCGCCATAACCAAACATTGTGATCTTTGCATAATGGAAAAACAAATATTGATGAACTTTTTGTTTGTTTTCCTTAATGAGGGGAAACCTCCTATCTTAGTTGACAAATTCTACTGGAAATAAATCATACTGCCATGGAAACCATGCCTAATCACCAATGAAATGTGTTTGCTATATATGTTCTTTAAGTGTGCATGCTTGAAGCATTATGTTTTAGCACACACTTGACTTTCAATTCTGTTTCCATAGTGTTAAACTAGAGCCCGTCTGCTGACTGCTTCTCCGTTCAGTCTTTTGGGATTCCTTGCTATCTTTGGGATGTTGAGTCATGTGGTGGAAACCACAAAAATCTTGTGATTAGTTCTGGCTGCGCTACTTCTGTCCATGTGTCCTGGGGTAGGTTTTCCAATCGTTCTGATCCAGTAAAATTATAAATTCTCTGGACTATAAAAATAAAGACAAGATCTTATAAGGCTTGGGTGAAAATCAAGTAAGGTGATATGTGCATAGGCATTTAATACATCCTAAAATGCTACACAAAGGTAAAACAGTTTAGCTTTCAGAAAAGCTACTCACTGCATGAAATATATATCAGAAAAATCTTTGGGGTTCTTATTTTTGCCTTAGACATTGGTTAAGAGATGTATGAAGATGTAGGGGATGAATGCAGACCTCCTAGGATGAGCAGCCCAACACCACCCGCTGCCTCTGTAATCTTGGGCAGATGACGTGACCTCCCTAAGCTTCACTTTCTTCATCTTAAAAATGAAAACAATAAGATTTATATCCAGGGTTACTAAATAGATTAGAAAAAAATTACAAGTTGAACACAGATCTTGGCAGGTAAAAAGGAACTTAAAAATGGGATTTGCTACTGGAAATAATGATGCTGTGCCCAAACCAATGAAACAGATTCCAAACTGCTCAGCAATTTGGAACTTGATCTACCAAAGGGAATGCCATTTGTATGTGCTCTTTTGATATGTGCACCTGAAATTTCTTATCCACTCTTCAACAGCGTTTGTTTAGACATAACAAATACTCATGAATTCTGCAACAAACATTTATTGAGCATCTACTAAATGCATGGAAAGATGAATAGAAAGATAAGATTCTTGCTCCTCATAGTGTCATCACCTGTGAGAGTAAAACAAGCCTGAGCACAAGTAACTGCAACGTCGGTGGTCAACTCATTGCTAAATACTCATATAGCAAGTAATCTGGTGAACATTGTGATAGCATGACCAAGAATGCAGAGCTGAATTCTTTCAAGAAGAATTTCCTGCATAGGGGTCAGTGAAAACTCAGAACAAGAGAAATAGATGCCAAGGGTCATAGATACTAACTCAGCAGTGAGGATTTTTTCTTCCTGGAGTAGGACTCTTTGCTTGGTCATCATAGGTAACACCAGTCCAGGCCCTGGGTACCCAAATGGTGAGGCAGTGCAGCCCAGCAGACAGAGGACAGTCTGGGCAGTCGCTCGGACCTTGATTCGAGTGCTAACTCACCTGTTTGCTGGCTGTGTGAACTTTGGCAAGTTGCTTAACCCACTCCAAATCTTAGTATCCTTATTTTAAAATGGGGGTGATAGTAAGTATTCATAGGATGGTTGCGAGGCTTGAATGAGATAAAATGTGTGAAACAACTGAAACCTCGTATGTTCTTAATACCTGGTGGTTATTTACTGTTGCTGTTGAAATTGACCCATCTCACAGACCTTGACAGAGACTGCTCTGTGAATTGCTTGTTCTGGGTGGGGAGGGAGTCCAGGACAGGGTGAGC
The DNA here is from genome assembly GCF_048564905.1 of Vicugna pacos. Classification (NCBI taxonomy): domain Eukaryota; kingdom Metazoa; phylum Chordata; class Mammalia; order Artiodactyla; family Camelidae; genus Vicugna; species Vicugna pacos. The sequence continues at coordinate 42,389,475 of NC_132987.1, forward strand.
GACCTTGAGTCCACACCAGTGACTTCTGTCTAAGGGCATTTCATGGAGCTGGGAATTAAACTGTCTGTGGTGACTTCATAGAATAGCAGGTGGTCCCACCTCCTACGGCTATGCCTTGGGAACATCTGGTCAACTAGAACTGAACAGTGGACCTCATCAACCCACCTGTGTCATGGAGAGCTCTTGCCCCATCTTGTTCTGACTTCCTGTCCTTTGCCTTTTCATCTTAGGCACACAGCCCTCTGGGTGCCTGCCAAGAGTTTGAGGAGCTCATAGCAACAACATAATCTGAAATAATAACCCAGAATATTCCAGCCATAAGCTTCTGCCCACAGTGGAAATCTTACTTTCAGGTACAACACACTGAAACAGTCGTGCCTCCATTTCTTTTTATACTAGATAACTTCCTTTTTCATTATTGTCTGTTGAATGAAATGAAAGGAAAAATCAGTTAAATTATGTCTTTGATATCTCCTAAAAAAATGAAATCCTTTTAGTACTTTAGGGCCAAATAAACCACCATCACCACCAACAGCAACAACAATAAAAGAACAGAAAAAATCAAGTAAGAGCTTTGGACTTAGTAGCCATGGTCAGATGTGCCGGAGGCTGGACGATACGGTGAGAAATGAATGCAGGATATAACCAGCCTAGTGTGACTTCTCTGTGTGATATGTGACGGCCCTGGAGAGCTGATAAGGATGAGACCCCATGAAAGCCTTGGGTACAAGAGGCAGCAAGCTAGGGGCTGGTTTCTCCCTCTATACAGGCAGCACTAACTTCTACACCTCAGACACCAGGGAGCTACATCCACTCATTTATGTGTATCTTTGATATATAGTTTGCTGTGTGTTAAAGAATGCTTTCTCCAAATATTAGTCGTCTTTCTTATCCAGTCTTCTAATCCCATTCCAACCTTTATGGACTGGCCTAGCTGCGAACAAGAAAGACCTGGTTTTATATTCTGGCTCTGTCATTTGATGACCTATGATCACGGGCAAGTTCTTTAGCCATCTGGCCTTAGTTTTCTTATCTGTAAAAGCAACATATGCTTCTAAGAGTTTTTCTGAGCATTAAGTGACCTGACACAAAGGAGATGTCTGGAGTGCCCAAACAAGGTGATGCTCAGTAACTTAATTTTCTTCCCACCTCTCCCATAGCAAACCAGGTGGAATGACCCTTAGCCTCACCTATAAATTGGTAATAATCCTATTTTGTTGATTCTAAGATAACTTTTGTCATGTAAACATCTTACAATTGGAGTCTTCATGGTAGATGGCGGTTGTGACATGGCCATTACGGCCTGTGAATGTGTGAACTTATTGTTATTGTGGTACTGTGACTGGATGACTCCTTCTGACCCTTTGAGAACAATCAGAGGAAGAGTTGTGAGTCCTTGCTGGGGACAGAAAATTTTCCACAACTTCAAATAGCATAAAACCAATGTCCTAGAATCAAAACTGAAAAATGAGTATCAGCAGCATGAAAGAAAATCTCAGAGACAGTAGGGAGCACCTTTTAAAGAACAGCAGAGTCACCGATGCGCTTGATGGACTGGAGGACGATGTCAAGGTGCAAAAACACAAGCTTTCTTGGACAACTCAACGGAAAAGTAATCCAGAAGAGTCAGACTCCAATAGGGAAGACGTTTTCAGAGCACCTTAATTAATTTATTTTGCTATTACTTTCCTTTCAGTGTATAAAAAAATGGTATGTAACAAAAAGCTATGTCTGTATGAGTCTAAGAATGCTCTTTTGATATGTGCACAATAAAAAACTTAGTGATAAGAGAGCATTGTGTCAGAATTTAACTGGCAATATTTGTTCAATTTTAGTGGTACATAAAGTGACGATTCAGTTTACAACTAGTGGCATCTTAGAGTCAATGAACTAAGGTAAAAGCACTGCCTGGTTTGCTACAAGAAATAAATGAGACAGTATGTGGGAGAATACCTGGCATGCAACAGTCATCCAGGATATGCTGAGTCTTACTCTGAATTGGCAGTCAGAGACTCTTAGAGTTAGAAGTGGCAGCAAAGGCCATTCTCCTGGAATGGTTATTTTCTTTGGCCAGTTACACTGGTGCCAAGTGCATCCACAGACCACTTGGAGGAGTTTCTCAAATGTAAATATCACATGACATCAATCCCCTGGCCACATGTGCCTGGGACAGAGCCTGGAGCAGCTGCTTAACCAGAACAGCCATCTCTGTGCTGGTGCTGACCTGGCACTGGAGCTTGGTCTGACAGATGTGCTCTGTGGGGTGGCCACTGACTCTCTAGAAGAAAAGACTCAGCCAACAGTAGAGTGGAGAGGAATCCAGGGGACCCACCAGACAGTAGAAGCCTTGAACAAGAAGAACTGCAAAGAAGCAGAGCCCAACAGAGACCTGAATAGACATTTTTCCAAAGGAGGCATCCAGATGGCCACCAGCAGACACATGAAAAGATCACTAATCATCAGATGAATTCAAATCAAAACCACAATGAGATATCACCTCATACATGTCAAAATGGCTATCATCAAAAAGACCACAAAATAACAAATGTTGGAGAGGATGTGGAGAAAAAAGAACCCTTGTATACTGTTAGTGGGAATGTAAATTGCTGCAGCCACTATCAAAAACAGTATGGAGTTTCCTTAAAAAACTAAAAATAGAACTACCATATAATCCAGCAATCCCACTCCTGGGTATATATCCAAAGCAAATGAAAACATTAATTTGAAAAGACACATGCACCCCAATGTTCACAGCAGCACTATTTGCAGTATCTAAGATACGGAAGCAACTCAAGAGTCCATCAACAGATGAGTGGATAAAGAAGATGTGGTACATGTATGCAATGGAATATTATTCAGCCATAAAAAGAGTGAACTTTTGTTCATTTGCAACAGCATGGGTGGACCTGGAGGGTATTACGTTTAGTGAAATAAGTCAGAGAAAGAAAAATATTGTATGTTATCAGTTATATGTGGAATCTAAAAAGTAAAAGAAACAAATTAATATAATGAAATAGAAACAGACTCACAAACATAGAGAACAAACAAGTGGTACCAGTAGGGAGAGGGGAGAAGGGAGGGACAAGATAGGGCAGGGGGATTAAGAGGTGCAAACTATTATGTATAAAATAAATAAGCTACAAGGATATTTTGTACAGCACAGGGACTACAGCCAGTATTTTATAATAACTTGTGAAGTATAATCTATTAAAAAATTTGAATCATATTGTACACCTAAAAAACAATATAATATTGTAAATCAACTGTGCTTCAATAAAAACAAATTTAAAAAGAAGCAAAGCCAAAGAAACAAAGTATCAGAGGAATAAGAAAAGCAGGAAGAGAAAGAAGCAGAGATGGAGGCGATCTGAAAAAGCTGGGTTCACTCCAATCCAGTCTAGAGCTGGGATTCAGTGTAACCCATTTCTCAATTTCCCATTACTTACAAGATTTTTTTACAAGGAATAAAGATACTTTTTAGCTGGTTCTTTATAACTCTCTTTCCTTGTCAATGGATTCATTGGTCTTGTTCCTTAAAACATCTTTAAAACATCTACAGAGATTAAGTTTGTAGCCAATTCTAATGCCTAGGGCAATTAAAATAATGAGAACATTTCCATATCTGCATTTCACAATAGCCACAAAGACACTGTCCAGATTGCATTTAATTTTCAGCAAATTGTCTAAGGCAATGATTCTTTTGCTTACGAATTTTGGGAAATGGTAATTTCCCTTAATGTATGGCATACTTACTATAGTTAAAAGCGTATACATTTTGTTCTTAGTTTAAGTTTCCAAAAGCACAATCTGTATTATGTTGATGCTACATTTTATAATTTATGTAACACATTTATAATTAAATCTATGTACTCTTTGTATATGTAACTCTATATTTTAATATAATTATATATATATATATATATATGTAATGTATATGCATCTGAATATCAGGGAGGAAGACACTACCCCACTGAGTAATACCATGTTCCAGGCACTGAGCTAGGTATTTTATACTTTTTACTTTAGTCTTCACAAAAGTGGTTAGAGGTAAATTCACCTTTTATAACAACATTAGTAGTCGCCTTTATTTCTGGAAAATTGTTGCCCAGGTGTTTTAGAAGCCATTTCTAAGGAACAGAAAGTTTGTCACATTCTTAAAGTGAATACCATCCTTTGTAGCTGTCCCTCACTGGCCAGGAAGTAAGTAAACTGAAGCCAGTGAAGACGTCTTTGAGTTATTGTAATAATTTACTTAATTCTGAGCAGGACTAAAATGGAACCAATTACCTGGAGAAGGAAGGTGCAATATATCAACTACTGGCATCATTCAACTACCTGTTTCCTTCTAGTTCTGTACTTTCAAGTGTGTGTTTGCTTAGGCTTTAAATAGGTCTGCTGTTCCGAACCCATTTAGGTTTCCTTTACGCAGGGACACGTAATAGTAAAAGATGTGCAAAGTTTTGTTGGGATAGTAAGGGATGGGGGGACAGTCAAGCATGGATCGGAATATAATACATATTTCTTGCCTTCAGGAAACTTTAGTCAGGTGGAGAACAGATACTTACAGAGGAAAATAGCTGTTAATTCAAGGCAGGCTTTGATATGGTATATGAAGGCTTAAAGCAATAAATTAGCCCTGTGAGTACATAGAGGAAGGGAAAGATGTCAGTCAGGGTCTTGGCAGGAAGCAGGAAATTTGAGGAGACTTTAATTCTTTAAATAGGCTATTTACAACAGTGAGTGTTGGAGGAGGAAACCCACAGAGAGAGATCAGGATCTGGGGAGGAAGGGAGCCAGTCCACGGCACCCCCTTCTTGGGTCAGGAGGAGGCTGGAGAGGGTGGAAAGTGAATCTGGAGGGGCAAACAGAAGACACTAGCCCTGAAAGAACTACCGGGTCCTGGAATGTTCTGGCAAAGGCTCGAGGAGATAAACTGGACCTCAGCTTTGAAAGAATGGAAGTTGGACATAGTGGTGTAAGAAAAGGCTGAGGACACCGCATGCAGAGTGAACACAGGACATAAAGGGTCAGACATGGGAAGATGCACACTCTGGGGTGACAGGGAGGGAAGAAGTGGGGCACAGATTACAGAATAGTTTGGAGCCAAATTATGAAGGCCTTGAATGCCAAGCCAAGGAGCTTGTACCTGATCCTGAGAACAACAGCCGGTGAATGTTTTAAAGTCAATAATGAACCTACAATGAAAAAATATGAAAAGGAATACATGACTATACTTCAATTTTTTTTAAATGGAAAAAAATAAAATCAGTAATGAAGCTAGCATCTTAGAAGAGTGACTCTACATCAGTGAGAAAACCAGTTTGGAAGAAAAAGGCACAAGTGGCAGGATGTTCAGCTTAGATGTGCTAGTCTGACATGAGGTAATGGAGGGCAGTGGGACGGAGAAGGGGAAGAAACAGGTATGGGACGTAACACTGGAAGACACGGGCCTCTTAAAGGCAAGGCTGAAAATCTGCTTCTGGGATGTTCTTCCCTCCCAAAAGGTGATCCTGATTGAAATGTACCATCAGTGAGCGAGGACAAATGCCCCGTGTGAGCTGACCAAGTGCCCCTCAGGTCGAACTCTCACCAAGATAGGGCTGGTTGGGGTGTGAAAAGGGCGTGACCGGATGGAGAAGATGTGGTTTGAATCACTGCTCTGCCAGGTGTGAGCTAGATGTCCTTCAGCACATGACTTGGACCCTCTGAGCCTGTGACTCATGACCTCAAAGTGAGATACTATTATCTTTGCCTAAGGAGGTTGTAGGAATTCATTCAGTGAGATTTGTGGATTGCAGAGAACCACACTGGGGTGAGGACTACATGGGGGTGAGGGTTAGGGATACTGTTAGGCTGGATTCCTCTGAAGATCTTGTCTGTCTGAGCAGGGCACGTGGAAAGCAGCAGGCTCTTGCCAAAACATTAAATTAAGTCCCCATTCTCTTTCTTGCCAAAGCTGCTGGGTGATCAGATTTGACTGATTATTATAAGCCTCAGCCTCCCAATTACCCCTCCAGTGCTGGGGAAGGCAGTACATTTTATCTGACAAGGTTTTTTTTTTTTTTTTTTAAACCTTGATTTATTTTCATTCTCCCAGCCCATGACCCCAGAAGGTTTTTTCCTGTTGTTTCCCTGAGCTTGTCACTATTGCTAGTTTTGGCTGAAGAAAATTTCCCCCAATGCCTGGTACTCTTTGGTCTGGGTATTTAGCAACATGCCAAGATGTAGATTAAAGCAGTGAGTCCATTTGAATATAATGGATGTGAAATGTGGTTATTTTTACATCCTTGAGGCTTGTATGCAAATGCCTCTATGGGTTCCCCAATGAAAATACTGCTTTCGATTTTAAGCAGTTTTTACAAATAGTTTATTTTCTTTCCTCCAGACAGTGCCTACAAATCTAATAATAGCTATCAATAACAAGACACACTGAGATGTACACATTAAGTAACTAGGTAGTCGCCCTCACCAGCTAAAGCTCAAAACCACTGAGCCCAAATTCATGCTTTCACGAAGTACAAATGACCTCCTGCCATGGAATTCTGTGATTGGCTTTGAATAATTGAAACCGTGACTTTAATACCTCTAAGGCCAGGGATCCCCTTTAGCTGATCCCAATGACTTGGCAATAATTTGGGGGGAGAAATGCAGAAAGTGGTAGTTAATAATAGAAAATCTGAGTCTCACTGCCCTGATTTTTTTTGTAGTCCTCAATGACTGAACTTTTTACTCAACACTTATTCATAAGTATTAATGAAGCCCCTGCTAAACCCACAGCACTGTGCTGGATACTTGAGGAGAAAGGCAAAGACTTATGAGATATGGCTCCTCTCCTCTAAGGGCTTACCGGGGACATTAGACCCAGGTAGTACCAATGAGTGACTGTCCTCAGTCTCGCCTCAGTCATGTGCCCCATAGTCATACCCTCAATGTGGCCATTCTGTGCATCCCACTCTAAGACCAACTGACCCTATCTTTTCAGACCGCTTTCTCTAACATTCAAGCTGCAACAGTTCTTCAACCTCACCAGGTTGACTCCATCCCTGTCACTGTCTCTCACCCCTCTAGGTTCTGTACTCCCCCCACCCCCCACCTTCTACTCAGCTCACACTCCATGGTCCGTCATTAACAACTGCTCACTTTTATTCCCTGTCCTTCTTCACATTCCCTTAAAGTCACTTTTCCTTCTTTTCTTTCATGGCATCAGCTTGGTAAAACCATGCTTAAATTCAGCTCCCCTCCTAGTCTTCACCTGTACCCAGCAGCTGATTGTGGCTGGAGACAATTTCCGCAACGGCAAATCTCATTTTGAGTTCATGACTCCCGGTGTCAGTGGGTCCGTAGAGCTGCTGTCAGTCCTTCTCCATTGTCAAGATCCATTCCATCCTCGACTTCCTTAGATAACTATTTTTCACGTTCTTCTCTCTTCAAACCTCCAGCATCTCCTCCATTCTTTCACCGCTTTCTATTCCACCGGAGGGAAAAAATAGAAGCTCTCAGAAGAGAATTCCCCTATTCTCCCATCTCCCACTTCTCCCAGCTAACTCTATCTGTGCATAAATGCCCTCCTCCCCTTCTTTTTGCTCTGGATGATCTAGCTGGGTTCCTATCTAAAGCCAAGTTCTGGGCGCGAGGTATAGCTCAGTGGTAGAGTGCACATTTAGCATGCACAGGGTCCTGGGTTCAATCCCCAGTACCTCCATTAAATAAATAAATAAAACTAATTACCCCTCAGAAAAACCCACAAACAAAAAAATGTAATAAAAATTTGTTTTAAAAGCCAAATTCCTCCACTGTGTACCTGATTGCATTCCTTCTTACCTGTTCATGAATATATTTCCAGCAGTTATCTCTTCTTTCCTGATCAACAGTATTTTCCATTGGGTCATTCGCAGTAGCATATAAACATGCTGAATTACCACATATATAACAAAAATAAAACAAAATCTGCCTTGACCCCACTTTCCCCTGTAGCTACTGGTTTGCTTTACCGAAAATCTCCTTGAATGAGCCTTCTAGACCCAGTAATTCCCATTCCTCTCTCCAGTGTCTTTCCTAAATACACCTCAGGCTTTCATTCTCAAAACTGCTCCTTGCAAACTGCTCTTATCAAGATCTTCAGCCACCTCCACCTTCCAGACGCAACAGCCGTTGCGTTGCGAACGATTCTCAGCCTTCACCTTGTTCATCTTATTGGCAGCGTTTTACACGGCTGATCACCGCCTCCTTCTTCAGCACTCCCATCGCTTGGCTTCCAGGGCACCACTCTCAGCCCTCCTCCCTGGTTGTTCCTTCTCTGTCTCCTTTCCTTGTTCCTCCTCGTTTTCCCCAAGCCCTGAACACTCTTTCTCACAGCTTTAAATTTCCTTCTGTGCTTTTTACCCCCAAATTTGTATTTCAAGCCTAGACTTCTCCCTCTAACTCCAGACTCACATATCCATCTGCCTAATGGATCGCCACTTGGGTATGGAATAGATAGCTCACCAGATGCCAGAGTGAACATGATTCTCCCTCTGCCCCAAATCTACTCCTCCCAGTCATTAAGACCAAAGACTTTGGAATCATTCTCGACTCCTTTCTTTCTTTCCCATCACATTCTCAATCTATCAGAAAATCTTTTTTATTCTTTCTTCAAAATCGATCCAGACTCCACTTTTCATCACTTCATTATTACCATCTTGTCTAAGCTACCATTGTCTCTCACTTCTTTCTGAAAAAGTCCCTTACTTTCTCTCTCCTTCTGTCCTTATTCCTCTGAAATCTATTTTCAACACAGCATATGGAATGAGCCTTTTAAAAATATAAGTAAAAGAATGTAACTTCTCTGCTCAAAACCCTCCTGTGGAATCCCAACTCACTCAGACTGAAAATTAGAGTCCTTCCCATCAACTACCAGATCATACCTTCCTGACCTTATCTCCCACCACTCTCCCTGGCTTACTGTGCTCAGCCACACTAGTGTCCTTCCTAGAACATGCCAAGCTATCTCCTGCCCCAGGGCCTTTGCACTGGCTATGCCCTTTACCCTGAGATGTCATCCCACAGGTTTCTCATGGCTCACTCTCTCTACTCCATTATTACCTCAGTGAGGCTTTTCTTGACCACCTGATATATAATAATAACCTTCCCACTCTGGTACTCCCTTTTCTTGTCCTGTTTTATTTTTCTTCATAGCACTTATCATTATTTGACTTACTGCATATTTATTTACTTATTTATTAATTATCCTACTCTTCCTACTGTAAGTTCAGTGAGAGCAAGACTTTGTTCACAGCTCTATTTCCAGCACCTAGAACAGTGACTGGTACAGAGGAAGTACTCCAGAAATACTTCTTGAATAAATGAATGAATTAATTAATAAATTCAAAAATGCACATCCGTAACCTTTACTGCTGTTTTAGAGAAGGTAGAGTATCACACACTGAAGTCGGAGAAGACTTTGATGAGATAGTAAATCTAGACACTGAGGGATGGGGAGAATTTCGATAGGGTTAGGAAAGCATTCAGCTGACAAGCAGGTAAAAGCTAAGCATTGAATAAAGAAAACTTCAACAATGTATCTTGAGCATCTACTACGTATGCCAAGTACTTTAAGCTCATTATCTTATATTACCCTCATGATCACTATAGCCAAGAGCTACTATTGCATCCATTTTGTAAATAAGGAAACTTTGTTGCAGGGATTTAAAAAGCAGCTTTCCCCAGAATCTATAACTAATAAGTTGGAAGCCATCTTTGCAGTTGAGGTTTAACTGAATCCAGAGCCTATTCTCTTTCTCTTTTCATTTCTTTATGATCGTCACTATTACTGGTGTTATCCAAGCTCCTACTCTCTCCACCTAAAATGCTCCCTCCCGCACTATGTGATGAATTATGACCCTTGTTGGGGCTCAATTAGGCGATACATCAGAAATGGAGGTACTAACAAATGGATGGGATTCTCAAATCCTTCTCATTAACCTAATGGAAGTTAAACTGCTCTGAGTTTACTTGCGTTGGTGGCAGCGTGGAATTTCAGCATTGTGGCTGGCACTATCCACTTCTCTTGTGGTCATCTCTGCATGAAACGTCTGTCCATTTATTTCTTTGCTGAGGCTGAATGGAATATTCCATCATTGGAAAATAAAGCTTCAAGTTTAAAATTGAAATCTTTATTCCTATTTGATGAATTGGCAAAATCCTTAACAATTTGGAAGGAAGTGCTGTTTTTGCTGCCATCAGCTACAAAGTGCTGGACGCTCACAGTGCAGTTTATCAGATTTACATAGATTCCAGGTGAATCTGATCCAGGAGCTACAAAAAATGCGTATTAAGCTAATTGTTATTCTATCCTCTCTCCCCCAATATCTCTGATACGGAAAAAGCAATGGCATCTGAATAGAGTCAGGAATTAAAACGTGGCTTTGTTCACCACTGAAATTCATGGGACTGCCAGGGAGGGGAGAAGGGAAATTTTTTGTTGTCTTTTCCAAAACCCATTACCTTCAGAATAACATTAAAAAAAATTTTTTGGTCAGTTTTGCTGTGGCAACAAACAACCCCAACATTTCAGTTACAACAGCAAAAATTTCTTTCTTACTTACATTACAAGTTAGTCATGGGGCATTGTGGGGTCAACTATGGTTCTGCTGCAAGGGTCATTCCAGAACTCAGCTGAAGAAGCAGGTCCTCTATGGGATAAGCCATTCTGGTGCAGAACCAAAAAAGCAAGGGATACGTTGGAAACAAAGAATGGCTCTTAAGGCTTCTACTCAGACATGGCGTATGTGATTTACATGTCATGGCAGAAGCAAGTCACACGACCAAGTCCAGTGTCAGTGGGGCAGAAATGTAAACTCCCGCTGGAGGCACTGAAACCACCCAGCAGTGACTGGAGGTGTGTGCTTCTGTCGCAGGAAGAGTGGAGAGCTGGGAACCATAATCACGTCTACCACACATTTCTTATCCTAGCATTCAAAACTCCATGTGAGAGCCAGCTTCATGTCCCTCCACATCCCTTATTTTGCCTCTGCTCTGGTCACATAAGCTGGTCCCGTCTCCCCTAAACCATATGCCCTCACACTTCCACGTCTGTTTCCTTAGCTAGAAAGGCAATTCCCTCCATTTTCCACCAGCTGAAGTTGCTCTCAGCCTGTAAGGTCCAGCTCAAATTTCATATGCTTTATAAAGCTTCTCTCGATTCCCCAGCTGAAATGAAACACTTTTCCCTTAGAGTTAGTAGGGCAGGCTGGTTGTACCTCTTTCCAGCTTTAATTTTAATCTTCCTTGGCAAGTCTGAATAAAAAAGCTTCTGGAGGGCAGAACCCAGGAATTCTGTTATGTTGGAATTTCTCTCCAGCTTCTTTGAGGTCAGAGTCTTGACCATAATAGATGCTTAATAAATTCCACTGGATGACTAAAAACCTACATATTCACCGTCAAGCTTATCCATAATGTGAAATTCTAAGTCTTTTCTATAGGAGGCATATGTAGACAATTCACACCGAGGACTCTTTGGGGAACTTTCCTCAGTCAGAAACAGTCATGGACACTTAACTCAGCAGGCAAGATACCAGACTCACTAAGGTGGTTTTCCCAGGGCGAGCCTCATACATTGCACTCTGGATGTGCTGACCCCAAGGATTTCCCCAAATGTGGGGAGCTTAACTGAATAATTGGTGATAGTGAGGGACTATCTGTTCACACTCTCCCCTGGGAAAAAAAAGAAACAGTTATGGAGATGATCCTGTTGGTTCCATGATCTAGACTCTACCAGTCTTGTGTGTGTGTGTGTGTGTGTGTGTGTGTGTGATCTCTAACTTCCCACCAGTAAGGCATTGTGGGCACCCTGTTTTCACAGCAACATTGCTTCCCTTGCCAATGATTGCTGCATTGAGAAGTGGTGTTTCTTTCCTTCTTTTTCATTGCAATATTGTCTTCTCACATTGGCATTCTACCTCATGCCCTTGTCCATGGCCACTCAGTAGGAGGGGTGGTAGGGAAAGGGTGGGCCACTGGAGAGAGGCTGCAGATGCAATAGAAAGAGAAGGAGCTTACAGCCAGAGAATCTGAGTTAGATCTCACCTCCGCTCCTTACTATCTTTGTGGCCTTAAGCGAGTCACTTGACTCCACTGTCCCTTCAATTTTCTTATTTGTTTAAAAAAAAAAAAAAGAAAAGAAAAGGAGACAATTAGAAAGATAGAAAAGGGTGTAAGGATATTGTACAAGCACTGAAGTGTGAATAGAGCCTAGTAGCACATCACAGGAGCCCAGTATCTTCGTGGCATGTTTTGTGCTTAAAAAAGCAGTGCTGTACGAGTCCCTTGGTCCATAAGGGATTACTGGCACTCTTGGTGTCATTATCTAAATGGTCTTGATGTGTTGCCAGAATGAAAGAGTCCCTTGGTTCCCAAACAGCTTCTTCAGCCTCATCCCATCTGTTTATCCTGGGCCTTAATAAATCCATGAATGAAAGGAGGGTTTTCAAACTTGATGATTCTCATCCTGTCTCATGTGAAAAATCAAGGATAATAACTCTACCTTTCTGGTTCCTGGGGAGAAAGCCAGACTTTACCAGGAAGTTGGGAAGGCACTTACAGTCTCCTGACTTTCCAGGTCACTTATGCGACAGCTGCCCACTCCACTTCATGGTCAACATATGAAACATCCATGATCAGAGACCTGGACTCTCACTGTCAAACATGCTCTTTTCTTCTTTTACCCAATAAATGTGCTGAATTTTATGAAAGAAGTCTGCAACGTCCTTTGAAGGGGTAGACATTGTATGCAAAACTTTGTTCTTCTGTCCTGAGTGGGCAGAAAGTATTGGTTTTATCAGATTTCACAGGAGTCTAGAGATGCCCATTTTCAACAACTCTCTCCTTTTTTTGTTCATAGTAATTGTGTAAGTCAGGGTTGTCCAGAGGAAAATAGAGAGAAAGAGAACCAATAGGATGTGGGATATATATTGGTTCTCTTGCTCTATATATGTTATTATAGATAGAGGGAGAGAAACAGAGACAGAGTTATTTAAGGAATTGGCTCACACAGTTATGGAGGTTTGATGAGTCCAAAATCTCATGGGGTGGTCTGGCAGGCTGGAGACTCAGGGAAGAGTTGCAGTTCAAGTCCAAAGGGAGTCTTCAGGCAGAATTCCTCTTTGCTTGGGGGAAGTCAGTCTTTGTTCTATTAAGATCTTCAGCTGATTGGATGAGGCCCACCCCCATTATGGAAAGTAATCAGCTTTACTCAAAGTCCATCCATGTAAATGTTAATCTCATCCAAAAACACCTTCACAGAAACATCCGGAATAATGTCTAACCAAATATCTAGGTACCGTGGCCTCACTAAGTTGACACGTAAAATTATCACAGTAATATAAAACAGCAAGCAGCCGACTGACATGAGCTGTAGCGTCATAGGAACTAAAAAGAAAGCTTTGAGAACAAATCTGCCCTCCCTATCTTGCAGATAAGAAAACCACAGCTCAGAGATCACACACCTGTTTAGCTAGAAAACTGAAACTAGGTTTCAGATTCCGGACTCTTTCTGTGACTGCCAGATTTCGTATTGGTTATTTAATTCATCATGAGGTACAATTTAATGTCCTTCCATGAAAATTAGACAGGGTCAAGTTTAGACTTGGGTTATCTGTGTGGCAACTGCTAAGCAAATTGCAGTTAGACCAAAGTTTTCCTCTTAGCCCAATGTAAAAAGAAAAATGTAATTTGAGACAATAACAAAAAAGGAGGATGGAGCTTGATAGGAGCAGAGCTACAAAAGAATTGAATACAATACAATTGAAGCTGAATTGGTATTAACGCAACCTAGATTGTTATATATTTAAGGTATTAATTGTAATCTGCTTTTCTGAGGTCATCCAAGTCATCCATGGAAGAAGCCAGTGAGTAAATTTCCTGGGCTGGAAGGATTTTGTCTAAATGTGTAAGAAAAAATTTATGCTTCAGTGGAAAACTATGCCTGCCTTGTCTAAAGCACACATTCTGGGTTGTCTGATTCTGATTCCACGGGAGCTATTTTAATCTGAAAACTGCAGATGACTGATAGCAATGCAAACCAATTCTTATTTATAAATATGCAAATGAATTCTGTCCAGGAGAGGGACGACCCTTCCCCTCCTCCAAGAAAAGGGCAGTTTCGCCTCCATTTGCACATTTATTTCAACATTCCTTTGCTCTGTATAAATTTGGTTCTAAATCTGTGCTTCCTTGACTTCTTCTTTAATCCATTTATAACGTCTGCCTGGTTCTCTCACTTAATTAATGAGTCAAATAGAATCTTTACCATGTGTTCATTTTATGGCTCTAGGAGAGTCATGATTTTGCCTTTTTTTGAAAATTATCCTTTAATGAATGTCACATCTTTCCCAGCACATAAAAGAATGCTCTGCTGAATTAAAATCGACCCTCTGCTCAGCATCCATTCAGCTCCACTCTGCTCTAAATCTTCACACTAAAACAAAAGTTCAATTAGGTTTTCACAGGGTTTGCTGCATTAAAATCTGGGGGGTGAGGTGGGGGAGGTGATCAAAGTGGAAATAGAGATTCTGACAGCAAAAGAAAATAGACTGAGGAAGACATGGATGAGCACACAGATTTCTTAACCACTTAGTAGAGGATCTGAGAAATTAGGCTGAGATGGGAGGTGGTGGAGAATAGGATAAATAATGGCTCAAAGCAATTGCCTCTGAGTCCCGCCCAAATCATCACTTATCCCTCTAATGAGCGGTTTTCCTCCACCCCCACACTCCACAGCAACTCCTAAAGTGGGTTATTAGCAAGTGTTTTGGACTCCATTCATCTCAGGAACATTTTAGTCAGCACAGAGCCTGGGCTCTACCCTCTCCTTGGAAACAGCCAGGGAGGACGTCCAGAACTCAGGGCAAGTTCTCAGGAAGAGAACAGAAAAGTGGAGAGCTCTCTGTCCTCCTGTGTTCCCTCTGTAGCCTGGATCCCCACAAGCTTTCTAGGCATGTTGGGGCAAAGAGGGGGAGGCAAGGGGACGTGCAGGACATACTCCCCAAGCTAAACCCAGAACCACCCTCCCTGCCTTGCTCGGAGGATTCGAGCTGCTTCCACATGGCCTCTGCTATTAAAGTTTGCCTGTTGTGTTTGTCCCTGCCAGGTCACTCTGTGCTCCCAGCTTCTCCATGGCCTTGCTGGATGTCTGTTGCCATAGCTACTACTTTTCCTAAAGATGCCTCCGCCGTCAGCATCATTATCTGTTTGGCTTCTTGCTGGAGGGTCCTGCTGCTCATTCCTTCCAGACTGTAGAGTTTTCATTGACTCCAGAGGATGCCCCGTAACTCCAACTCCTCACCATCCTCTCTGATGAGGAGTGTGGGTAAAGCTTCTGGGGCTTTACCGTCCTTTACCCTAACTTACTTTGGCTATTCCGTCCCCTGTGGCCACATCAGCACTCTAGATCCTCATCTTCTCTTTTCTGGGACATGCAACAGTCTCCTAAGCATTGGATTTTGTTGAGGGAAACAAGCCCCAAAGTTCTAGCGGCTTAACACAAGACAAATGTATTCCTTGTTACTAGGTTGACAGGGAGCTCTCCCTGACACAACCTTCCAGAAACACTGAATGATGAAGACTCATTGCTGCCTAATATGTGGCCTCCAAGGGTTCTGGACCTTGAGGGGAGTGGGGGAAGGTGATGGAGAAACCTTCCCATCAGAGTCGAGCTAAACATTGCCTTTCCCTTTATGGAGGGCACTGACACTCCAGTCAGAAAGGGGAACGAGAATGGACGAACATGCGTGGGAGGCCCTTCTGGGCCAAGCCTGGGAATGGTACACGTCCTGTCTGCTCATTCTGTCAAAAGAAACCCAGTCATGTGGCCACACCTATCTGCAAGGAAGTCTGGGAAATGTAGACTATGCTTGTGTCCAGAGAAGGAAGAGTGAGTTTAGGGGATCAAGGGTGGTCTCCACCGTAAGGCTCCCACCTCCCATCTTGTTCCCTTCCAGTCCTTTGTCCCAGCTCCTCTTCAGAGGCTGAACATGGAGAGCCTCCCAGCCAGTGGGTAACAGAGCCAGCACCAACCCGGGTTTGGCTGATTCCAGACTCCACGTGCTTCCCCACGTCTCCCGTCTCCTATAGTAGCTTTCCGCATCCCATCTTCACCTCTCCATTGTGTTCTCCTCTTTAAATCTCATCACGTTCTCCCAACTGGGGCGGAGTCTTGGGAAGGGGAATAATCCATTTGTGTGTTGTTTTTTTTTAACCCAATGTGAGCCTGAGTGTTAGTGTGAAAATCGTTTTCTTTCCCACATCTTCTCAGCTGCCTTGCTTCGCCTCCTCCGCTGTGTTCTCAGCTTTACAAATCCCCAAGCTGTCATCGATGGCATGAGGCAAAGTTTAGCTCCGCTCCAACAGAAAGGTCTCCCCATCGCTGCCCCCGCCCTGAGGGCCAGGCCTCCCCTTCTGCCGCACTTCTTGTCTTCTAGTCTCTCTTTTTTCCCGACCTCTAGTCTGTTGGTCATAGCAAGTCACAAAGCCAGTCCAGAGTTCACGTGGGAGGGGAAGTAGATTCCACCTCTTAGCAGGAGCGCCGGCAAAGAAATTGTGGCCAGCCTTGACTATCCACAAATACGGTACAAATGAATGATAGTGAGAACGGGCGTCTGCACAGGGCTTGGGAATTGTGATAGTTTTTACAAACTTTGTCTCCTTTGAAAACATTGGACTTAAAAAAAAAGTTAGACTTTATTTTTACTCCCATTTTTCCAAATGAGGAAAAAAAAAAAAAAACCATGGCGTAGTGGAGTTAAGTGACTTGCCCAATATCGCTTGTCTAGGAAGTGACCAAGTGGGGGCTTATGTTAGGTCTCCTGTCTGTCTGATTTCCTGCTTTTCCTTCTCACTGCTTAGTTCTAGCCCTAAGGAAACATGGAAAGGATTCCTTTGATTTTCCACTCACATTTATTTTGGCAACCCCCAAAACAAAACAGCTAGAGACACTGAAGAGCTATGAAAAACAGACTGAGGGAAAAGATGAACTAAAACATACATTTATGACCCTAAATTGTGACTTCTAGGCTTTACTAAAACTGTGTTGAATAAGTTAAAGTAAGAGGCAGAGCCCTGAGAAAGCTATTAACTACTGCGTGGTATGAAAATGGTTTTCACTTATCAAAGGAGTGATTACAGACATTTCAAGGGTGGATCTGGGCGAGGTTTCCTTTGAGCCAGTGACTGGCAATGTTAGGTCCCACTGTACACATCTCAGTATGTTATTCTGAAATAGCATCTTAGTGCCCAGAATGGGGCCATGCCAGCCACTTTAGCTGATGGTGAGAAAAGAAGGAAGAAATAAAGGAGGAGGGACAGGAAGGAGGCAGGAAGACATGGTGAAGCAGCTTAGAGAAGCCCAGGTCTCATCTAGCTACCCGAGCACTCTGCCATCCCCAGCCACAGTGCAGGCAGAGCTCTGTGAAGTGCTGCCCGGGACATGCTGGGGCAGGTTGCTCTGCAGAAGAGGACCCAGTGGAGAGGCAAGTGGGAGCTGAAGTCCAGCCTGGACTCCACTTTGCAACCAGGCACTGCGAACAGACTGTGCCTACTCAAGGGGTGGGGGGAGTGGGAGGGAGAGTTTCCTGCTTTTGTTTCTTTCCTCGTGTCAGGTACATGGAGGAGGTGCCTTTTTCTGATTGGTCACAAAGGCACCTTAGCTGATTACTGCAAAGTAGGCTTCACTTTCATAAATTAAACAGCCATACTCTGGCGCTGCCCTTTCAAAAACCTGTCCTCCCTGACCTCGGCTCTCGTGTGGATCACGCAGTCAGTGGCCTCGCAGCACGGAAACCTGCCCAGACTGGTGTGGGGGTTTTCCCCTGGCTGTTGGACAGGTCACGCAGCCCCTCTTCCTCCTGTTCCTGTCTGAAATGAGGGAGCTGGACCAGGTGACCTTAGTGTCCTTTCCTGGGTATAACATGCCATGGCTCATAATTCTGTGAATGACAGTAAGTCGGGGAGTGGGCAGACTGGAAAGGCCAGTCTGAGCTTCTCTCTGGGTAACTTCCCTTTTTATGTTCTTCTGTCTGAACATACTGTGGGCCCTACCTAACACCTGTAATCAGAGAAAAAAGATTTCACCTTGAGATAAGATAAAGACTAGTAAATACAAGCAAACAGCAGGTCTCGTCCTCTCCCTCAGTGCACTTTCTTATCTAAACACACACATGTACATGTGTGTGCAAACAAACATGTGCATGCATGCGCACACACAGATGTACACACATACACACGCTGAGCTGAGGACAGAGCTTTCCTCATTTTCAAAGCGTAAGCAATAAGATACAGTTTCCTAGATGTAATCATTTAAATGCACTCCAAATGTATTTCTCTAAAACCCAGAAGCAACTGAAGTGCAGAGGATCCCTGCCCAGGGCATTTCTATTTACATGTCTCCATATACAATTTTTAAAGGAAACAGTTCATATTAATAAAGGAGTTGGTTTGTCTTCCCAGCTCTCTCCTCACAGTAAGTGCTAGCAAAAACCTCATAAATCATTCCACACCGCCCAGACTCGCCTTTGCAACACAAAGGGAGCCCTACTCCATTTTGAAGCTTTCTGTTTATCTCCCTACACTTAATACATTTCCATTATTTATATTTTTCCTTAAAGCAAATGGTTCCCCAGTGGCCCGAAGCAGGCAGATGGATGCTTTATTCTTTGTGCCAATAGATTGTAAGGGGTGGGAGAGAGAAGCGTGGAGGTGGAGAGGGTGGGTGGAGAAAACCAGACTTGTTGGATTATGAAATGCATGGAAATGAGGGAGAGGGGAATTTGGGGGCAGGGAGAATAAAGGGACCGATCGATACTGATTTGACACTTATCTAGCAAACCACCTGCCTCTGTCTGCTAGAACGTCCACCTGGACATCCCACAGGCACCTTGATCATCAGTTAGTCCCCAAGTGAACTTATTCCCCCTTGCTGCACGGACATGCCCTGCCTGTCCCCCACACAGTAAACAGCACCCCCATCCGTCCAGGGATTGCCTGTGTTACCTCATTCAATCCTCACATCCGTCCATGAAATAGAAATGATCACTCCTAGAGAACAAATGAGGAAACTGCGGCTCAGGAAGGCTAAAAAGTAAGACAGTCTGCTAGGGCTTCTGTAACAAAACCCCATGGACTGGGTGACTTACACAGTAGGACTTGATCTTCTCACAGTTCTGGAGGCTGGGAATCTTAACACCAATGTGCCAGCAGTGCTGGTTTCTCCTGAGGCCTCCCTCCTTGGCTCACAGACGGCTGCCTGCTCTCGGTGTCCCACACGGCCTTTTTCCCTGTGCACCTGAATCCCTGGTGTCTTCTCCTCTGCTTGTAGGGACACCAGTCCTTTTGGGTCTGAGTCCACCCACATGACCTCGTTTGACCTTAATTACTTCTCTAAAACTCTATCTCCAGGGATTCGGAGGCATAGATGATATAAAACTGAACAAAAATAAACCAGGTCTTGGCACATTTACAGTCCAGTACTTACTCAAAGTATTAAATTTACAAATAAATGAAAAAGGTATAATCAAATACAATAAATGACCACTGTGGTGAGTATGTGGAGGTGAAGCAGAGGTTGGTTGTGTCACAGGAGTGCAGCAGAGGGGCAAATCTGGTCCAGGAGGTTGTATGGATGCTGTGATGCCTCCTGGCTCCCCCTGTAGGACAGATGACTCATTCTCCCGCTACCAGTGTGGGTGTTGCAGGCTCTCTGTTGAGTCCCTCTGCAGAAATTGCCTTCAGTCAAAGAAAGTCTCCTCACCCAAAGTGCCCCCTCCCACGTCCAGTGACTGATCCCTGTTGGGAGGAGGGGGCATAAAGATCGGGCCTCCCCCTTACCTTCTATGCTCAAGATGGACAACTCTGAAGGGCCATCCCAGCTCTAGGGTAACCTTGGAACCAGCTCAGTTCTGGACTGCAAACACATTGCAGTTCAACTCCTCCCTCTGCCCAGTCTCCTGTCGTTCCCTACACATGCTGATCCCGAAGACACTCCCAATGGACTTGCTTAATGCAAATCTTCATTTCAGATTCTGTCTTCCTGAAAAAACAGAATTTGTTTGCAAGGGCTGCCGTAACAAACGACCCTGGGCCAAATGGCTGAAACAGCAGAAGTGCACTGCCTCGCAGGTGCAGAGGCTAGAAGTCTGAGATCAGCGTCAGCAGGGCTGGTTTCTTCTGAGGGCCAAGGGCCTCTCTCCTCCGCTTGTAGATAGTTTATCTTCTCCTATGGTTTTCCATCTTGTCTTCTCTCTGTGTATCTCTGTCCAAATTTCCCCCTTGTATAAGGGCACCAGTGATTCTAGATTAGGGCCCAACCTAAGGACTTCATTTTAACTTGACTTTTGTAAAGACCTTATCTCTAAATAAGGTCACATTCTGAGGCACTGGGAGGTTAGGACTTAAACATATGAGTTTGGGGACCACAATTCAACCCAAATACCACTTAACGCAAAGGTTTTTCTGGGAGGCAGCCTTTGAGGAATGGCTCTGACTAGATGAAAACTAGAGCAGTGGGCCGGGATGGTGAGAGACCTCCCCCCGGGAGAGGGGACATTCTACACTCCGGCTGAAAGTGGGATGAAGTAAGGACACAGCCAAGGACAGGAACTTGAGGTGGCCAGGAAGGGTCCTGATCATTTGTCCACAAGCCATTCACAGCGCGGCCCAGCTGGGCTGAATGCCAGGATGATACCCAGTGGTATCCTGGCATTTGCCAAGCAGAGGTGCTGTTCCTTGCAGAAGGTGGATTTGTTTCTGTGTGCACTGTGATTGAGGGGAGAGCTGAGTTTGGCTGGGTCAGAAGTTAGCCTTAGGCTGAAGCCAAAATATACCAAAGGGATTTTTGAGCTCTGCAAATAAGCAGAGCGAGGCAGGGATGAGGCTTAGCCATGAGGAGACTGAGTGGAGAGCAGTACTCAGAGGAGAAGCTGAACAAAACAGGACAATTTGTAACCAAGGCTGAGAACACTGAGGTCCCCTACCCACCCCAGCCCTGACGGCATGAACGGAGGAGAGGAAGGAGGGGACGGATATTGCCGTGTTTCCCCTCCTTCACAGTCTTGCCTTCTCCTGGTCCCCACAGAAAGGTGCTCTGACTACAAAATAGGGGCTTTTAACCATTAGGTAATATGGAATAAACTGTCAGAAGAGGCCAGACCAAAACTACTCGAATAAGAACATCACTATGTGAGGGGCCAGGTCTTAGCTTCATTTTATTCTGAGCCTTTGGCACATGACACACAGTCTGGCACATGGTAGGCCTATGAGGAATACTCGCGTGTTTGTCCCTCTGGTTGTCTAAGAGGGCATCCCAAGGACACCATGCATTTCCAGGTAAATCCTGTGAGTCTGTCATTCCCTACACGTGCTGGGAGAGCTGCCTCTGGAAAGGGGGAGATTATTGCAGTTCACTCTTTTTTCAAATCTTGTTAATGCCGATTTTGTTTCTGATGTATTATTACTACCTGAGGCTATTTACTAAGGAAACTGAGACTAAACAATGCACAGATCTTGGAATTTAATAGCTCTTCTCCAAGGAGGAAATCAAATTCTTTCTAAAAAAAATATCTAAAATACATGGCTTAATTATACAAAGAGGGCATACTACCCAGGAAGATGTGGATATTTTTAGAGCGTGTGTTTTGAATCTTTTATTTTTGGTCCTATCTTCCTGGCTAAGCCACATATTAAACTTTCCCTATTTTCTGCCTTTAAACCTTAAGCTTCTTGTGTCTTTGAGCAGGTTTGCTTAGAAGGATACCCAGAATGCAAATCTTCCCATCATTAAACGCTATACTATTTATCTAATCTATGGTTTGCTGGGTTTTGTATTGAGTGGTACTGTAATACCAAGAAATTGTCAGGCAAGCTGTATTATTCACTCCCAAAGGGGCAGTTCTCAGTAACTGAATTAGAAATAAATAGCTGGGGGCCTGTAGAGTGATTTTTGGTTTTGCCGCTCCTTTAAAAGGTGGCTTTAGACAACTTGGGCAGGAAACAGAGGTGAGGCCTGGAGTTCTCCCCAGGGAGAAAAAGTCTAATGGAAGTAGGAGTTGCTGAGAGCTCAGAGAAAGGGCAGAGGTGAGTGAAAGACACATTTAACACAAGTCATCAAAGGTGCAGGTGGCAATACGTGGAATCGATTGACCAGAACTGAGAACGTGGTTCAAGGAAGAGGCATGCTGGCTAATTTTTCACTGAATGTTAGATATGGACAATTTTACCTTGTTGAGTGCTGGATACTTTTGGGATTCCTGTAAGCATTCAGGAGATTTATTCTGGTTCATAGTTAATTCCCACAGATACAGTGTGATCCTTCTGGGTCTTGATTTTAAGGTATTGTGGATGGGACCAGAGCAGCATTTATTCTAGAGTTAATTTTGTTCCTCTCTGGAGGCAAAGATCTTTTTGGTACTCTGATGTGGAGTATGAGGTTTTCCATGCTGGCTGGTGGGATCCGAAACTATTGGCTGCTCTGTGTGAGTCCCAGCTATGTTCTCCACAATCATTTTGGTTGGTTCATTTACTAGCCCCTCCTAGTTTCACGTGCCAGTCAGTCTGAAGCTGAAGACAGTGGGGGCCTTCTGTAGATGTCCGAGGTTCTCTGTGTGTACAGCTTTCTCCTCTCGGCCACTCTTCCCTAGAACTCCAGCTGCCTTGGCCACCCTAGACTTCCCCCTTCATCGCTTCACACAGGGGGACCACCAGGACCACCTGCACTCCCCTGGCCAGGGCCGCAGCCTGGACATCCTCTGCAGGCAGGAACTGGGGCAACCAGAGCACTCGCTGTCTTTCATTGCTGGTGTCCTGTCCGTTGTCCTGGTTGTTTCTTACACTCTGTCTAGGTTATTTTTTTAGTTTATTTTTATTTTATTTTTTTCAGATGAGGGGGTAACATCTGTCCTTTTTACTCCACCTTTGGCTGGAGTGGACATTCACTTACTTTTGTGAGCAAGTCCAGAGTCAGCTTAGATCATCGTGTCTTGATAAAACGTCTTTATTCACAGCCAATTTCACTTTCTTGACACTGCCTCATCTTTCGGTTTCATTAATAATGGACAAAAAGTAATCCACAGGATCTCTGCTGATTCTCCTTTCTGTTTATTGTGATACCCTTCCTGAAAAGACCAGGGCTAAGCAGTAGTGTTTAAGTAATAAACCAGAGATTGAAGTGTCTTTAGTTAGACATCTCTTGCTTTCATTACTCCTTCTGCCACTGTCTCTATCAGCAAAATAGCAAAGATGAGAGATATGTGTTAAAAAAGACATTTTCAATTTATACTATGCCTCTGTTACAAGGAGGGTGCATTTTCTTGTAATTCAAAAAATAACAAAATACACAATAAATAATATCTGACCCACAAGGCCATCATAAGTATGCACTGAAATAATATGCATGCTCAGTAAAGTAGAGTTATAATTGGGCCCATCATTCCACTGTTCCAAGTACAGAGCAATCATACTCTAAACAGCCAGTTCAGTTTCACAGATAATAAAAGTGTGTCTTCCATAAAAGGTCCAATTTGCATTCTTCACCTTCTTCAATGCCCTGGGAGTATTCCTAAGGACCCAGTGAGGTTCTGCAAGAACTGTTTGGAATTCCTTAAAAGCGTATGGACGTCGCTGTGCAGATTTCCACTGAATGATCTTTGATTAGGCAAATCTCAAAAATGCTGGTGAAGGGAGACTTTAGGTTAACTTTAAAGTGGGTAGGGGCTTGATTCGTGAGAGTAACTCGTTGAGGAGAAATGAGGGACGGAGGCTCTACAGCCTACTTAGAAAGGAAAAAATATCAACTTGGTGATGAATATTTACTGCATGCAATTAATCTTGAACTAGTTACTGCCTCTCATTCTTTGAATTCCTGGGTCATACCCCACTCAGTTTTCTTCTCCATCTCAACTCCTGACATAATATTTGAACAGGTATTAACAAATGTATGGCTCTTTCCTCCACCTATGGGCAAACATTGCGAATTTACCATGGTACTCTTTCTATCTGACCCTTAAAATGGGCTCAGAATTCTCAACACAACGGTCCCAGCAGCCAGAATATTCCATCATAGTTGGCATAAAATTGGAAACCTCGTTACCGTCTGATGAAGCTTTCAACGTTCATTTAAGAGATTCATCCAACAATGTAGCCCTGCAGTTCCTGGACCTCCTTATTTTAGTGACCTCTTCTCCACTTCAGGCACCCACTCCCACCCCAGAAACTGTCATCAGTTGTAACAGATGTCTTAATAACCTTCCAAGTGACAACAGTCTTCAGCCTTTTCAGTGCTCTCATGATTCCATGTCTGCCCTTGTTCTTTGATCATGGCACCTCCATTTTATCCAGAAGTTCCTTTCCTGGCTTTTCTTGCCAACACTGGATCCCATGGTGAGAGCCTAAACCAGTCTTCGCCAGCATCTTCTAATTCCTTGCCACCACCCATTCCCCCGTCTCTTGCTATACTCATCCAGCAAAACACGGTACCTCTCTAGTGCTGCAGTTCTTTTTCCTTCTCCGAGCAGCCGAGCGCTGGTGCAGACAGTCCTGCCATCACACAGATTCATGCACCAGCAGACTCATGGCTTCGACCCTCAGCCAGGCTCTCAGTGTTGCCCTTGACTTTGATCAGTTCCTTCGTCTATTGCTCTCAGTGGCTCTTTCAAATTCTCTCCTTCCTCTTTAAGGCTTTCTCAATCCCTCCGTTCCCAGAAAACAACCTTGTCTGTTCCATTACTGAGAAAAACAAGGCAACAGTATTTTTCTGACCCCTTCCATTTTCTGAAGTTTCCCTGCCGATATATATATAGTAATGCCTGCCCTTACCATCAATATGATAAATGGCACTGCCACATTTACTGCTATTATTCTCAAATTACTGTTCTTGCCAGAGAATCCCCAAAGCCTTGATGATTGAGTCTGCCCAAATTCTTCCTACCAACTTCAGCTGGACCTGGATGGCTACCCACAATGCTGGGATCTGCTTGGGGCAGGTTTACCTCTTTTGGGTCCCCAAGGCTACTTTAGCACCCTCTTCTGAGAGAAGGGGGACCCTCTGATTCTCAGCTGATTCTCTCAGATCCTCTCCTTTCCATTCTAGAGCTCTTCCTTTATGCCCATCACTGAGGAAGTAAGCCCCTCCCTGTGACAGCCCATCCTGCGGTTTATAGCCCTGGACCTCATCCATCAATTATCTTCTCTATTACCTGCATTTTTCAGTCTCTCCCTATTGTATCCTTATTGAAGTCTGTCACAGCCTTAAAAATAAAACAGAATAAAAATTTAAACTTCCTATCCAGTGAAGGTACTTCTTCATCATTCTCCTTCCTTTCATCAGAAAACTTTATGCAGGTCTTTACTATTAGCTTCCATTTCCTTAAAATCTATCTTTCCTAACCCCCTAAAAATGTGGCTACTGCCCCCACATTTTTTCTTAAACTTCTTTCTTGAAGGTTAACAGTAAGTAACCTACAAAGACCAGAGTCTCTCTCTGCTATTTTCCACCTAAAACCCACACTAAAAATCTGTAATTTTTTATTTTCCTCTTTTCAAAAAAAGCTTTTTTTTACTCTAAAATAACATATGCATACAAAAATGTGCACACCACATAAATATAGAACTTGATGGATTGCTGCCATGCACCCACTGCCCAGGATAAGAAATTAAACAGTGCCAGGATCCCAGGAGTGGGCTGTGACCCTCCCACTCCCTATCCTGCCCTCCTAAAGGCAACCACTGTCTTGACTTTTATGTCAAGTACTTACTTGCTTTTCTTTACACTTTTACCACTAGGGTGCCTCCCTTTAAGAGTTAGTTTTGCCTGTTTTTGAACTTTACATAAATGGAACCACACAGTATAATGTTTTTGGATCTGGCTTCTTTCACTCAACATAACATTTGTAAGATTTATCTGTTTTCTTGTACTTAGCTATAGTTTATTTGTTTTTATTGCTCTTATAGTGTTCCACACTATATACCACAATTTATTTATCCACTGTGCTGTTGATGGCCATTTGGGTTGTTTTCAGATGGCGGTAATATGACTAGCGCTGCTATGAACATTCTTGTATAAGTTCTCTGATGCGTGAGCACACATTTCTTTTGCAGATACGCCTCAGAGTGAAAGTCCTGAGTAATAGATTGCATGTATCTTATACTTCAGTAAACAATGCCAAACTGTTCTCCAAAGTGCTTGTTCTAATTTACACTCTCACCAGCAATATGGCAGCTTCCATAGCCCTAAATTCTCACCAAAAGTTGGCATAGTTTATTTGTTTTAGCTACAAAGGTCAAGGTGTACTTTTAATTTGCTCTCTCATAACTACTAATTGGGAAGTTTCACACGTTGGACATTTGGGTAAGTTTATTTTATGACATACCCCTTCAAATCTTTGCCTGTGTTTCCCTGTGTTGCTTTCCATTTTCTTCTTTATTTGTAGTACTTTTTTATAGTCTCCATCATATCCAGCATTGTGTGTTGCCAACATCTTCTCTACTCTGTGCCTTGCATTTTCACACTCTTAATGGTTATTATTGAAGGATAGAGTTTTTAATCAAAATTAAATTGCTTGATCTTTTCTTTAAGGCTAGTCTTTCGATCTCCTAACCCTTACTCTTGAAGTCCTTTCTTCCCAAGGTTTCTGGGACCCTGTGTTTTCTCAGTTCTCTTCTCCTTTGCAAGGATCCCTCTCAGTTTCCTTCATGGGCTTTTCTTACCTCTGGCATCTTCAGTGTGGCTCTCCCCCTTTGTAAGGTGCTGTCTTCTGCCTCTTTGCTCCACACTTTTCCTCCTCAACTCTCACGTCTTGGAATAGCATCCCTCTCCCCAGCACCACACCAGTGTATCCAAGGGCTAAGCGGTTCAATTCAACGATCAGCTCCACAACATGTGCAGAGCAATTTCTCAGTAACAGGCATTATACTGGGCGCTGGGGCTGTTAAGGTGAATACCACACAACCTATTCCTTTGGGCAAACCACTGAGTAAAGATACTCATAATCTGGTCACACTCATGTCTCATATAGTCCAAAATCATCAACCCCCCACCCCAATTTCCCTACATGCTCTTACTGCCAAGAGAGTGGCACCATCATCCATCTAACTACCCAAAGTACCAGGGTCATCTTGGACTCCTCCTTCTTCTTGTGCATCCAACATCCAGTGATGTGACAAGTCCTGTTTGGTTTTTTTGGTTTGTTTTTGAAAATTATGTTTTATTCAGTGGACAGACTGAGGACTTAAGGCTGGGAGACAGCCTTTCAGATAGCTGAGACTGTTCCCAAGTCATGTTCATTTTAATTCTACCCTTTAAGCGTCCATCTCTTTTTCCCACTTCCGCTGGTGGCCCTCACATTTAGTTCCTCACTCTGCCTCCCACAGGGGCCGAGTTGACGTCCTCACTAGTATCTCCACTCCCAGTCTCTTCCCCTCTCGCTCGCCGGCTCCATGTTCACTGGGTCATTTTACCTTGGGCACAAGCCTTCAACAACAGTCATCTGAAGTGCTGTCTTATTCCTCCTATTTCCCTGAAATCTGAATCTTTAAGAAAGAAAGACTTACTCATTCTATCAGCTAGCCTGGACTTCGAGGCTCTCAGTACTCCTCTAAGTGCCCTGATTTGATTGACCTGAGCTGAAACAGCACACTAGTGTGGATGACTAAGGGATAAAACATATAGCTTCAGCTCTCAGTGTCATGGAGGCCAGGAGCACCTGAGAAACTCTCTCTGGCCCTTGTCAGAGATCCCAGAAAAATCCTCTACCTCCCAGTTTTATCACATCCTCCAAAACTTCATGATTCCAGATTATCTTTCATCAGGATCTTTGTTCTCTGCTGAGAAAATGATCAGGATAATTCATTCATGTTGTTCACTTAGTCAGAAATCTTCCATGAAAAACTCCCCACAGCCTGTCACTCAAGCTCTTTAGGATCTGACCCCAATCGACCTTATCAACTTGATCTCCTACTTAGCATACCTACTGCCAAGTCAGAGGTCTGGCCATGCCCCTCATGTGCTCTCTGCTCTCTGGCCTTGGATCAGGCTGTCATATCTGCCTACAAAGCCTTCCTGCACCATCTCACCATGTCCAAATCTTACATCTCCTTCAAGTCCTGGCTCAAATGCCCCCTCTTCCGTGAAGCTTCATTGAGGTCTCCAGCCAGGAACACTTGCTCCTATTCCAGACCTCCAGCACTTAATTGCTACTTCCGGCACCACCGATCATTCTCCCCTTCTGCTGAGTACTGTAGTTGGCTGTTTACATATCGCTTGTCCTCTCAGACCACAGACCTGTGTCCTCCTCATCCTGGTGTTCCTCGCAGCCTTACAGAATGCTTCCTGCAAGGCAGATGTTTCGTATTTATTGTATGATTGAGGTATTTACTGAGGACATGTTATAGGCAAAGCTCAGTGGTAGGCACTGTAGAAAAGACATAAACAAGTATTATCCCATTGCTTCTCAAAAAACTTGCAATCTAATAGGCACTTACATAGATACTACGTAAATTAACTGTAGTGAATACTGATTTGTTATACATTTCATAGACAAGGTTCAAAATACTGTAATGTTAGTCCTGTAAACTAGTCTTTTTCATCTTATAAAATGCATAGAATCCTTTCAAG
Organism: Vicugna pacos; assembly: GCF_048564905.1. NCBI lineage: Eukaryota > Metazoa > Chordata > Mammalia > Artiodactyla > Camelidae > Vicugna > Vicugna pacos. Next base: position 42,418,105 of record NC_132987.1, read on the forward strand.
GGAAAAAACTATTACAAGTCACCAGCATTCACTTGAACTACTTTTATGATACCTTACCTAAATAGGAACGAAGTATATGAGTTATAAGTATAGCTCTCGATACCTATAAAATCAAAACACATTTATAACTTGTAATCAAGCAAAATAATTCTATCAACTCAGCCAGACCACCTTTAACCAGTTAGGAGGAGCTTGGTGAAGAGTGAGCTGGGGTCACAGAGTCCTTTGACTCCCAGGTCTTCCTGTGAAGGCTTCTGCCCATTGAACTGCTGGTTGGGAACATTCATTCCTGGGAACTGGAGCTTCAGGGTGGGGTACAGCAGAGTCTGTACCTCCACTTGGAGCAACAGGTGAGACAGAGAATGGCAGAGGCAGCCAAACAGAGGACACCCTCAAGAACAGGGATTCCAGAAACTACAAAAGGTTGAAAAGGCCAGGATGGATCCCAGGAAGCATATGAAAGGAGTGCTCAGAAGAGTGGTCTTGGAGAAACTTGACTTCGCTTCTTGCTCTGTGCCAGGGTCTCTGCTAAACACTTGCTATTCATTTCATGAACTGATGAGGTACTCAGCGCTGTTACCCCAATTTTATAGATCAGGAAATGAGCACTAAGGAAGTTTCCTAATTGGTCCAAAAATCACAAAGCTGGAAAGTGAGGGTCTGAATTTGCAGCCAGGGTTGCCTAACCCCAGATCTGAACCTGTGACCAAGACACAGGACCACCTCTTGGCTGGCCTCTTGGCCCCATATACTTGTTTCCATTTGTTTCAAACAGCAGCAGGGGAACGTTATCAAGAAGGTAAACTCCAGTCACTCAGGAGAAAGCACTGAGCATGCTCTCCAGAGCAGTGCAGGGGAGAGGAGGAAGGAGAGCAGGGTTGCATGTATTTTAGAGGGAGCCTAGAGTAAGGCATGCTCACAGGGTCTGAATCTCAGAAGGAGCTCCTAAGAGTTCTCTTGGAACATTGGTTTCAACTCCAGATATCTTCTAAACTTGTACTGTGTGCCTAGCCTTGCACTTAGTGGTGGTTCATTCAGAATTTTTGAACTGCCCCAGAGGTTATGACAGCTCTGATGATGTGATGAGCAAGGTGAGTCGAATGTGTAAAACAGAGACCTGGGGTTGGATAAGCTGGTGTTTACCAGAGCCATTTAGGGAACGGGGGAAAGCTCTCCCTGAAGTAGCTGGTGCTGACACCCATCTGTACCTTCACACTGAGAACAAGCTCGGTGATGATGAGTCAGTAATACACACTTATATGTTTCCTAAGAGCATGTATTTGAAACCTACTGGGTACATAATAACTTATGCAGATTCCAAATAAATAGAAGGCATGGTCCCTCCTTTCTCTGGTTGTTGATGATACAGCTGAGCAGACATAAAGAAGACTTAAGCTGACCGAGCAACACAGACATTGGAGACTCAGAACGACACCAGCCACTCGCAAACATTACTGTGCGCACAGGCAAGGCTGGTTGTGGATGATGTAATGAGCTAGGCAAAGGAATACTGGTGTTCCCCCCTACTCCTCTTCCGAATCTTTCCCTTGCATCCCAAAGCTAGATTGGAAAATAGAAATCTGATTAAAAACTCATTCCCTTAGATTTTTTCAGTTCTAGGGGACCCAGAATGGGCTCACTAGGGTGTTAAGGGCTTAATGCCTAAGTATTCTAGGAGCCCCAAGGGATGAAGAGATCAACAGATGTTATCTTTGAGAATAAGGACAGTATGTTTGGGTCCCTATCACCTGGAGCAGTGTCTGGCACACAACAGTCGCTTAATAAATGTTGGTTAATAAATCAATGCATGGTGATAAAGGGGCTTCAGAAGCTCAGTGAAAGTAGCATGGTGGTCAGGTGGGAAGGGGGGAACTTGGTAGCAGCTGCCCGGAGCTCCTGCTGCCCCACAAGACACAGGGCTGCTGCAGATTCGCATCAGGATGACTGGGCTCCCCCAGGGACCTCGTGCTGCAGCCCTCCTTTTGGAACAGGTGCTGTCCCGCTCTCTGATTTCGTCTGGAAAGTGGAAAAGAAAAATGAGATTTTGCCTGAAGCCATTTTTCGAAGATGAGAGAGAACCGAGTCATTCCTACCTGTCACTGCTGCTTGTTCAGTTTGAACGAGCAAGATTCAGGAATGAGCAAACCGTTAACGTAAAAACATAAAAATCAATATGAAATGCAAACTCCTGCGTGATGTTTTGAAAACATAGTTTGGATGAAACTCAAAACCAGTTTGCATTATCGTTTATCTTGTTGTCCCTTTTAGCTCACTTAGCTTTCTACTGGGAGAAGGTACTCAGAAATCTACTACTAGCCAAAGATTTAGAAAGTAAATATCATGCCTTCAGTGAAAAGGAATTTTGAATATAAAATAAGATATGACAAGATATCTTTCCTCCTTTAGATGCACAAGCAAATTTGCTCTGGTATTTATAGATTTCCTAACCTGTGACTCCTGTTCCAGGAGAGAGCAGCAGCCCACCAGGGACTTGCTCACGTGAAAAGGGCACTTATTATATTAACTCAATTAGATCCACATTAGAATCTGTTCTCCATGTGGAAGAAGCCGAACAATAGTGCATAAAATCACTGTAATTTGAGGTCTTGAGCAGCGTCCTAGGTTTCAAAATGACTCACAGGAAAATAATGAACAGCCCAAAGCTCATGAATTCAGACAAAAATAAGATCTCCATAATTCTTTCAGTTGTGTAGGGTAATAAGATTTTAGTAGTCGCCAGAGAAATAATGAAATAATGACTAATTTATGATGTTTGTGACAGAGAACAAGTGGGGAAAATGGCCCACAATTCTCGAGTCATTTGGCAGGAGCTCGTGACACATTGCCAAGTAAAAGTGGGGATTTCAAACCATCATCAAATGTTACAGAATTCTTTTTCCTATTTACTCATTTCCCTCAGAATTTATTGATAACATTTGAATTCTTACACTTACATTGTCAATGGCAAATAATAAATCAATTTGGGGAGCAATGATAACTACTCATCCTTTGCATATATAAGCAATGTATACATGTATATATATACACACACATATATGTGTCAGATTATATGCATGTGCATGTATGTCTGCATTTTTCTTATCGCATCCTCTTCTGAATGCACTATGAGGACAAATTGTCCTGGGAAGTCTCAATACTGTGGAAAGATATACATGGAGTGCCACAGTCATCATTTTATTCCACTTTTATTATATTCTCCCCCTTGGAAACTTCTGGAGGAATTAGCTATGCAAACTCAGAATATTAAGAAATTGCTGGTCAGAAATAAATGGCCATAATGAAACCACTCTACTGATGAACTCTGGCCTTCTTCATAGTTTCCTTTAATGAAAACAAGAGAGTCGCATTAATGTGTTGGCTTTGCAATTTCTTCACAAATGAAAGAACCCTCTTTTCTTTTCCCTCCAGCATATCTGAGATTTCTGCATGCCTGGCACCTAAATCATTTTCTGGTTGAAATGAGTACAGGCAAGTTCTGAGACCATTCTTTCCAGGGCTATCACAAGAAAGAAGTGATGACCCACATGAAAATACCCATTTTCAGATTTGCTTATTTGACAATGATAATGATTGTGATAGGCTGAATTATATTCTCCCAAAAGATATGCTGCAGTCCTGACCCCCTGGTACCTGTGAATGTGACCTTATTTGGAAATAGGGTCTTGCGGATGTAATTGGTTAAGATGAGATTGGAGTAGGGTGGGTCCTAAACCCAATATAACCAGCATCCTTAAAAGAAGAGAAGAATCATGGACACAGGGAAGACAGCCGCAGGAAGACAGAGGCAGAGACTGGAGTTATGTTGCCACAAGCCAAGGAACACCTAGTGGTACCAGAAGCTAGAAGAGAACAAGGAAGGATCTTCTGGTGGCTTTGGAAGAAGCGTAGCCCCACCAACACCTTAATTTCAGACGTCCAACCTCCAGGACAGTGAAAGAACAAATTTTTGTTATTCTAAGCCACCCAATTTGTGGTACTTTGTTACAGCAGTGCTAGGAAATTATCATAATGGTTATTATAGCAATAATATTAATAACCATAGCAGCATCCCATATACTGAGAATTTTTTCCATGTGCCCATAACAATTCCAAGTACTTTTAATTAATCAGCTAATTCCCTGGTCTTATGGTAGTTCCTATTTATTACCCCTCATTTTCCAGATGAGGAAGCAGGCATAGAAAGCCAAGGAAAGCCTGACTGAAGTGTGCAAGGGGAAAGTTGCTATCACGTAGATGAAATAAACGACCTGAGCAGCCTTCAAGCGTAGGCATCTTTCCAGCCCAGGCCTCCAGGGTGGGGTGGGGTGTCCCGAGATGTCTCCTCTGGCCTTGATTTTGCAATAAACTACCCTGCGGTGTTTCATGGGTATCCGTTCCCTTATCTGTAAAAAGAGGGGACTTGATGATCTCAGAAGGGCTTCCCCGCCCGAAATCTCTAAGATGCCACTCAAGACCTGTGACTCAAATGGTCAAATCGTGACAACTTGCAAGGGTTTCAGAGGTCCCCTAGAGTTGGGTCAGACACTGCATGAGATTGGCCGTGCAAATTCTCACGGCACAAGGCTCTGGTTTTCCACTCAGGCGCATGGGCCCTGGTCATCTGGCCCCAGGGCCTGAAGGATCCACAGGACATTGTAATGCAGGTGGCCCTGCCCTGGTCAGTGCAGGTGGTCGTCCGTCCTTTGCCACGTGGCCCTCGGTGGGCAGTTCTCAGCTGTGGGGGAGAGCCTGGCCACGTCAGGAGGCAGGGACTTTCCCAGGGAGGCAGCAGGCACAGAGGGCCTGATGAGAGCACGTCTGTGAAGCTTCTAGATTAGAATTCTCTTGAAAACAACGTCTGTTCAACCTCTTCATTTATTTCTAAACCTATTCCAAACATCACTTCAGGTTCACTAAACGCTAACCGGTGAAGCTCTGGCCAGTCGTGGCCACACCTCCTGGTAATGCCCATTTGGTCTCCCAGCCAAATTCTAGTACCAGACAAATAATCCTCAAATGTGGTAAACACAAGAATGCCTGAAATTCATCACCACGGCTGTGCTGCAGTGCTGGTCCCTGATCCGGGCTCTGCTCCTGTGAACGCCTCCTCCCACTCACTCACCAACAGCTCAGCCTCGTTGATGCCTCAGGGGCTCTAGCACCAGCTTCTTTGTATCCTGACCTGACAGAGTTAGAGTACGCTAACCCCATGTTTAAAGGGGTAAAACCTGTCAGGTACGAGGCATCTTGGGGTATAAACTAGACATAGACAGGTAGACTCCTGGAGCAATACTTGCAGATTGAATCCATCCTTACGTAGTTTAGAAACAGCATCATCGCAGTTGCAATAAGTTAAGATAATGTCATACTGGAGTAGAGTAGGCCCCTAATCCAGCGTGACTAATGTGCTCATAAAAAGAACACCATGTGAAAAGAAAGATACACACATAGAGGGAAAATGATGTGAGGAGATACAGGGAGAGGACAGCCAGCTGTGAGCCAAAGAGAGAGGCCTAGAACAGACCCTTCCCTCGCAGCCCTCCGAAGGGACCAACCCTGCTGACACCTTGATTCAGGACTTCCAGCCACCAGAACTGTGAGATAAGACATTTTTGTTGTCTAAGCCACTTCACCGGTGGTACTTTGTTACATGGGCCCTAGCAGAAGGCCACAGTGGGATATCAGTGAGGATTCATGAGTTATTGCACATAAAGCACTTTCAGTGCTCTCTGGCTCTAGATCAGCAGCATACAATTGAAGGCTATTATAGAAAACAAGCTTGTGGTTACCAGGAGTGGGGTGGGGGATACATTGGGAGCTCGAGATTTGCAGATACTAACTGTGATATATAAAATAGCTGAACAACAAGTTTCTACTGGGGAACTATATTCAGTATCCTTCCAAAAGTATTAAAATAGGGGAAAACAAAATAATTGGCACCTATGAAAATATGAAAGGAGTATCTGTATGTCCCTGTATGACTGAAGCATTATGCTGTACACCAGAAACTGACACAGCATTGTAAACTGACTACGACTTTTAAAAAAATTGAAGGCTGTCATTGTCGTTGTGGTTGTTGCTGTCTTTATGAACGCTCTAGACAGCTAGTAAGTGGAGCAACAAGGGGCTTGTTGGCTCTTTCAAGTACAAATCCCACATTTAGGCCCCAAAAAGCGTCAGGATGTTTTCTGACGCCCTCTTGATCAGAGAGCCTCCTTAACCTAGCTCTTCTCGTACCTTTCCTTTACTTTATTGAATAACTGATTCACGTTCACTAAAGAAAACCTTAATTTTCAGAAAGAATAAAAACATAAAAACCATCTCCTTGAATTGCTCACATCTCAGAGGCAACCAATTTTGCCATATTTCTTCCCAGTCTTTTTTTTTAGTATATTTTTATTGAAGTATAGTCAGTTTACAATGTTGTGTCAATTTCTGGTGTACAGCACAATGCTTTAGTCATATAGGAACATACATGTTTTCATTTCATATTCTTTTTCACCATAAGGTACTACAAGTTATTGAATATGGTTCCCTGTGCTATACAGTATAAACTTGTTGTTTATCTATTTTATATATGTATATATATATATATATGTATGTATCTGCAAATATCAAACTCCCCATTTATCCTTTCCCATACCCTTCCCCTCTAGTAACCATAAGTTTGTTTTCTATGTCTGTGAGTCTATTTCTGTTTTGTAATGAATTCACCTTTTTTTTTTAAGATTCCACATATAAGTGATATTATATGGTATTTTTCTTCCTCTTTCTGGCTTACTGCACTTAGTATGGCAATCTTCAGATCCATCCGTGTAGCTGCAAATGGCATTATGGTGTTCTTTTTTATGGCTGAGTAGCATTCCATTGTATAAATATACTACAATTTCTTTATCCAGTCATCTGTTGATGGACATTTAGATTGTTTCCATGTCTTGGCTATTGTATATAATGCTGCTGTGAACATTGGGGTACATGTGTCTTTTTGAATTAAAGTTCCCTCCGGATATATGCCCAGGAGTGGAATTGCTGGATCATATGCTAAGTCTATTTTTAGTTTTTTGAGGAATCTCCATACTGTTTTCCACAACGGCTGCATACTTTTGATACTTTTCTTATACAATCGGCTTCATTTTCTCTACATGCAACGTAATGCCCTGTTCTTTTGATCAGCATTGTATCATAAGTATTTTCCATGCCATTCAAATATCACATAAGCATAACTTTTCATACCCAGATAGCCATCCATCTTATGCTTATACACAGATTTACTTTTAGCTTCCTTCCATTGTTGTTCATTTGCCAAATGTTTGTAACATCCGGACTGCTTTCTTCTTGTGCCCGAAGTTAATGTCTTGAAAATTGATTTTTTTCCTCATATCTCACCCCCTGTTTTTCCCATTAATGCCCTTCTCTCTTTCCTCCTCATCCTGCTTCTCCTGATCTCTGCTTTATACATTTATATTTATAACATCTTTTCATTAATACCACTGTTGCATTTAAAAAGAGTTTTTTTTTCACACTCTTCATCTTGTATGGTGTCCACCATAATCCTCTGGGGAAAGCAGGGGAAATAGAAACTAAAATTCAGAAAAGTGATTTGTCCTTGAGTCAGAAGACTCTTCATGCATTGTTCACCTGACACCGCTCTAATGATGGTTCTTTGGGCACGTGTTTTAAAAAGCTGCACAGAATTACATGTAGGTTTAGGAAAACCTTTCATTGTTCATGTGTATGACATGGCTCATGCATCTCTCAACAATGGTTATAGGTTCTTCCAAGGGTTTTAAAATAGTGGGAAACAAAATAGTTAGCACAGATAAGCTTTAGCAAAGGCCTTAAGAAGGCATAAAGTAGTTATGTGTGGTCTTTCAAACCTCATCAGCAAGTGTTGTGCTGGCCTCAACATATAATTCCCCACCATGCTTTGAAGTGACCCCACTCTTAAAAATTAGTAAACGCTGATTTGCTGATGAGTATTGAAGATGGTCTCCTGTGACCTCCAGCTTTATTAAGTTCTCTCCCTGCAGGGAAGTATTACCCCTCATAATCACCCCTTTCACTCTGTCTTTCCAGGTTTAAAAAGCAGCTTTGTGCCATCGTGAGGTCAGAGTACCCCCTTTGTGCGGGTCTTCCGGGGACCAGCAGGCTCCCCAAGGAATGTGAAACAACCAGATTACCTAGGACTTCTTTCTTTCCCAGAGGGTCTCCCCGAGACAGCAGCATCTCTGAATTTTCTATTTCCTTTTGTCAAAATAAATAAGGAAACATCTTATTCTTTGTATAACCAAAGATGAAATCTTTGCCATTTCTCTTTGACTTTATAGTTTTTCAGGACAATGTTTTCAAAGCCACAACTTATTTCAATAGTTGGAATAATACTAATGTTTCTGGATAATAATAGCAAACACTTTTAGAGTGCTTGTCATGCATGCTCTTCTGAGCACTGTTATGAGCAGTTTTCATTCGTTAATTTAATCCTCACAACAACTCTATAAGATAGATTCAGTTACTGCCCCATTTTACAGATTTGCAAACTGAGGCACAAAGTTAGTTGCTTTGCCCTAATTGACACATACAGTGAGAGCCTGAGGGGGAATTTGGAAAGGACAGTCCAGCTGCAGTTTGTGTTCTTCCTCTACATTATGAAGAACTCCTAAGTACTGTGCTGGTCACTCCAACCACATCATCTTATTTAATCTTCACACAGTGTAGATTTTACAGATGAGGAAAGTAAGGCTTAGTGGGGTTAAGCATCTTTTCCTGATCCCACACTGGTAAGCTCAGAGGGAAGAAACCGATGTGCCTTCCTAGTTCCCTGGTAGGTAAAGCCATTGGCCCAGGGATGAGACATCCCAGAGGATGATCTGAATACTGATCATAGGATCTTCCTAGAAACAAAGTGGTGCAGTCAATAAACAAAGTCTACATAAAGCTGCTCGGCCATTCTCTGTGTGCGGCTGCATTTCTCCTTAGGAAAATAGCTTTACCAACACACAGAGCTAAATAAGTCACCAGGGAGCTAGGACGCAAGGGGGATGGATGACCGTCTGCAAACAGACACTAGAGAGAGAGAAACACTCCAGGGATGGGCTATTATTTTCAGATTAGGCAGAAAAACAGAGGTGATGAGGCAACATACAAAGAGATTCTTCGACCTTGACTGCAGGCAGGAAGTAAAATTCACTTTAATCATTTAATAAAAAGCACTCTACAGGGGTGGGTATAGCTCAGTGGTAGAGCGCATGCCTAGCATGCACAAGGTCCTGGGTTCAATCCCCAGTATCTCTATTAAAAATAAATAAATAAAAACGTAATTATGCCCCTCCCCAAAAAAGTAAAATTTAATTTTTAAAAAAGCAGTCTTCAAGAGACCCAGTCTTACGTGGTTATTTCAGCAAGTATCTTTCCCTTGTGGAAAAACAAGCTTGGTTTCCAATCATTTTAAGCTTGGATCTTAGTGCCGTGGGGAGCATGATTTGACAGGTAATGAGACCACAAAAGGAAATGAGAGCCACTAGCCGAGGCACAGTGAGAGCATGGAGCAGCTGGTAGAGGAGAATGGTGTTTGTAAAGCTGTGGGGTCGGGGAGAAGAGGCATTAATGAAGAGAACAAGAGGGAAGGCAACTTCTGAGCTTGGTAGCAGGAAAAAAGATTCTTAAGCACAGAGGAATTTCTTTTAAAAATGCCACTGTATAAATTGGGGTTACAGATTATTTTTCAATTAGTGCCAGGGAGAGTTTTATACAAGAGCAACTTCTCAGTCACAGCTGGAATCACCTTTTTTCAGAAACACAGTGCCTGTGGTTATTTTATTGCACTCCAGGAGATATTGTTGAAAATAGCAAGCTAGATTTCTTTATGAGCTCAGTGGCACCGCAGATACCTGAGCATGCATTGTGGTGCCATCCATCCTAATCGGACAAGCAGTCAGCCATGAATCCAATCCTGTTATTTCTCTCGTATGATATTTCATCCCAAGGTATACCGGTCAGTCACACTTCCCACTCCAAGGAAGCAGGAACCACTCTCAGCAAGAAATATTGATCCTTTAACATTTCAAAACTAAGTCACGTCCCATTTCTTACCCATGGTAATTTGGCCCTTTCCCTGGGCTCTGCCATGGTGTCCACATGGCTCTTCACTGGACACAGAAATGAAAAATGAAAAACAATGCAATATGAAACTTTCAGGTGAACCATACATCCTTGGGCAATGGGATAACAAATACACTGTTTTCCTGTTGTGTACCGTTTGTACTCTGAATCATCTGGAACCTGACGTAAAGTTCAGGTTGATTGGAGAGACCCGTGTGGCTATTTCAGCTTCCCCATTGTTTCCAGTCTTACAGGGTCTGGTTGGCTGCTTGACAAATGTAATTGAATGATGACCACAGAGGGAGAAAGCCAGAATCTGATTTGAGTTCTCTGAAGAATGCACTGGCCACTCAAGCTGCAAGGTTATATTTTTCATTTTTAGGGAGAGATATATACGCTCAGGGGAACCAGCCAGAAAGCCAAACCTCGTGGAATCACAGCACTCCAGGGGACCATATGAGGTCCTTTTGTGTCCATCCTTGTGGTCTTCAAAGCATCCGAGGAGACAGTTCCATCCATTTCACAAAAGTTACCGTTTTCTATTGAGAAATTCTTTACATAGAATCTAAAATGCCAATGCTCTCCTCTTCTCACTTTGTCTCTTATTCTCCTTGTCCCTTCTCCTGTTTTTTATATTTTCTTTTTAATTTTGCTGTTCTTTTCTGGACCATATCTAACATCTTGATACTCTTCAATGTTTAGATCACCTCTTCTTTATAACTTGATATTGCCCTACATATGTATGCTACCAAAGGTTAATATTTATTAATTTCTTCATTTTTGGTCCTCCTCTGGATCCTGAAAATTTCAAAAACAGCTTCACGCTGCTGACCCTTACTTAAACCACAACTGTTTTCTATTGTTCTCTCGCTTCGTAGCTTGTAGTTTGGGGAGCTGTGTGAGGTTTAAATTAGGTTGACTTTTTCTGATTGTCTTATAGTCACCCCTTCCGAATTGTGAGGTAACTAGCTGGTTCATATTTGGCACTGACAAGCTTAGGATGGTACTTTCAACTTGGTTATTTAAATATTGATTTTTTTTTTTCAAAAGATGCTAGAACCAGCACTTCCTCCAAGTGCCCCTTGAAGCTTAACATAAATCCCAATATTATTATTTCCGCACGGAACAGTCAGCCTATAAAGTGTCACAATAAAGGTGAAGCAAAATTTTAAAAGCCAGCTAAGGAAACATAAGAGAAGGAAGAACTGCATTGCAGACAAGTTAACACATGAATTGTGCTTTAAGGAACATGGGGAGGAAGGTCCAACTCTTCTATCTTTGGATTCAGTGTGAAACTCAGCTGTCATCTCATGATACTCTAATAGCTGACCTCCAAAAAAATAACAATCATGCAGAAAGGAGACAAGACATAGGGGAGCATTATCCTCTCAACTGCTTGCGTGTTTCCGCAATAACAGCAATAGCCACTGGTAAGGTGTCAGGTATTTGAAAATTGCTAAGAGTAGATCTTAAAAGTTCTTATCGCAAGAAAAAAAACTATGTGAGGTGATGGATGTTAACTAAATTTATTATGGTGATCATTTTTCAATCTATATATGTATCAAATCATCATGTTGTACACCTAAAACTTACACAATGCTATATGTCAATTATATCTCAGTAAAACTGAAAAAATAGGGGGAGGATATAGCTCAGTTGTAGAGTGTGTGCTTAGCATGCACAGGGTCCTGGGTTCAATCCCCAGTACCTCCATTAAATAAATAAATAGATAAACCTAATTACCTCCCCCCACCAATAAACAAACAAAAACAAACAAACAAACAAATAAATAATGTTACACAGAGTGGTGTTTTTTAAACTGAAAAAAAAAATGGTTACTATCCATTGAGAACTCCCTATAAACTATGCATTGTGCTAATGCTGTACGTAAATGAACCCACTTAATAATTACCATAGGCTTAGGTTCCCCGGCATTTTTATCCCCTTTTTATGAATGGGAAAACTAAGTTAACAACTTCTTGAAGGTCACACAGTTAACAAGTGGTCAGGCTGGGATTCAGCCTCAGGTATGCCTGACTCCAAAGCACATGCACTTAACCACCAAGTTTTTAACTCCTATGCTCTCTACCTCCTGTGAAATCTTGTCTCACAATTAGCAAACACATCATCTTGCTCCAAACAGGCCTTCCCAAAAGACAGTGATCCTAAGCTGAGCAGGTGCCCTATGCATTCCAGCAGCTCAGCAGGCCTCTTGCCCTTGTATATGAGGTGTCCACCTCCAGAAGCCAGGCACGAGCTCAGCGTGTGGCATCATAGCACGTGACAATTTCCCACCAGCCCAGCCTGCCCCTTAGTCACCAAAGGCACAGCCCCACCTGCCCAGAGTCCCACTCACAACCAGCAATGCTCAGGCCACCTGAGATTTGTTCTGCCTTCCCACTGCCACCTGCCTAGCCCCAGGACGTCCCTCCCAACCTTGAGAACCACATCCTCAAGGAAGGGAATTCAGGGTTGCTGAGTGCTGTCTCTGCGCCAAGAACTTTACTAGACATATTGCTTAGGTAATATAATTTATTAATAATTTAACAGCAATAATAATGAGGTAATGCATGTAAAAGTACAGGGGTCAGAGTCAGACATGGGTTTAAATCTAGGCTTTGCTGCTTTCTAACTCTAAGACCTTGAGCAAGTTAATTAATCTGAATCTCACCTGTAAAATGAGGATAATGGGGTTACTTGAGGACTGAATGAGATGATATATAAAAAGCCCTGAGCAAGTGTCCAGCTCATCATAGGTACCCAGTAACTGCTGAAAATTGAGGATTAAGAAAGCAGTTAAAACTGAGACTTAGAAGTCTTTCAGTACAACAACAAGAGTGAACTGTAACGTCAGCTATGAACTCTGGGTGATAAGGATGTGTCAGCGTAAGTTCAACAATTGTAACAAATGTACCCTCTGGTGGGGATGCTGATAACGGGGAGGCTGCGGATGTGTGGGAGCAGTGGGTATGTGGGAAATCTCTGTACCTTCTGCTCAGTTTTTGCCATGAACCTGAAACAACTCTTTAAAAAATGAAGTCTTAACAATAGCAACCAAAAAAAGTCTTTCAAACTAAATCTCCTACTTGCAAAGGAAATTGCAGTTCTACCCATCGATATTTTGGGGGGTGGTCTAGAGATTATAAATTGTATAAATAAAGTTTAGTTTGAAGTTTAGTCCTCTATATAGGAAAAACTGTAATAAAACTTCACTATTTCTGACTTACAGATATTAGATACTCCATTCTTCTCCCCCCACTTTAAAATAGACAGATTTTCATGTAACATGTCACTACATATTGTTTCATGGTGGCTGATGAAAGACAGTGTGGTGCAGGCTCTCCCACCTGGGGAGGGTGTGGCGCGGGTGTCAGCACTTCATAACCCTCCACCAGTGATTCTAGTCATTAGCAGCCAAGTTTGAGAACCCCTGGTTTAGGGAGGGCTTGGAGAGAGCTCTGGTGCTTGCTAGCTGTACGGCCTGGGCAAATCACACCACCTCCCTGAGATTCTGTTCTTTTATCTATAAATTGGTTGGAATAAAAATAACTACTCTGCAGGGCTGCTGCAAGATGACAGATATGTGTGAAATGTCAGTCAAATGGCAATTTCAATATATAATAGCTATTTTTAACATTTTAATTGAGATTTGTATTCAATAAAAGTAATCAGTTTTGAATGTACAATTTGATGAGTTTTGACAAATAAATATAGCCTTGTAACCACCCCTCAGTCAAGATATAGGTGGTCCTTGCTTTGCACAGTAGTGTGAAACCATAACTGAACCCACAAGCTGAGATCATGCAAAGTGAGTTAAATCAATAATGGGGGAATTTTTTATTACTCCATTACCTTCAAAAATCCTTGTCAAAAACTCAAAATACTAAACACTCTCTTGCTATCAGTTATAAATGAATAGAGAAACTAAAAAAAATAATAATAAAACAAATACTTAGTACACTCTAGTTGAAAACATCCAAAAAATTGAGAGCTAAGGTATTTTATTTACTTGTAAAAAGCTTCTCAAGAGTAGCTTGAACAGTGCTGGCCACCTTCTTGTCATGTAATTTATGATACAGTGTGAGCATCTTTTCTACACCTTGGTAAACTGTCACACTCCTTTCTAAGTTTGGATCAGCTTCAAACATTGACTCCTTTGCACTTGTTTTTTTAATGTATATATATATATATTTTTTTTTTTATTAAAGTATAGTCAGTTTACAATGTGTCAATTTCTGATGTACAGCATAATGTTTTAGTCATGCATACACATACATATATTCCTTTTCATATTCTTTTTCATTTTAGGTTACTACAAGATATTAAATATAGTTCCCTGTGCTATACAGATAAAACTTGTATTGTTTTATATACGGTAGTTAGTATCTGCAAATCTCAAACTCCCAATTTATCCCTTCCCACCCCCTTTCCCCTCTGGTAACCATAAGTTTGTTTTCTATGTCTGTGAGTCTGTTTCTATTTTGTAAATAAGTTCATTTGTGTGTTTTTTTTCTGTTTCCTGTTTTTGTTTTAGATTCCACATTATGAGTGATATCATATGGTATTTTTCTTTCTCTTTCTGGCTTACTGCACTTAGTATGACAATCTTCAGGTCCATCCATGTAGCTGCAAATGGCATTATTTTATTCTTTTTATGGCTGAGTAATATTTCATTGTATAAATATACCACAACTTATTTATACAGTCATCTGTCAATGGACATTTAGGTTGCTTCCATGTCTTGGCTATTGTAAATAGTGCTGCTGTGAACATTGGGGTGCATATATATTTTTGAATTAGAGTTCCCTCCCAATATATGCCCAGGAGTGGGATTGCTGGGTCATATGATAAGTCTATTTTCAGTTTTTTGAGGAATCTCCATACTGTTTTCCATAATGGCTGCACCAAACTATGTTCCTACCAACAATGTAGGAGGGCTCCCTTCTTTGGCATGTTCAGTATCATGTAGCTCATGAACCATCTTTCTGAGATTAGTGCCTTTAATGTGGGGTATTTTTGTTTTGTTTTTTACCAGTATCACTTCTTCTGGGACATCTTCATTCTTTTAATCACAGCCATTTTCCTCATTTATGTCCACGTTAAGTTCACCTGACCTGCTTTCTCTGGCTGCTTGTCTAGAGTCTCTCCAGTGGTGGCCGTGTCGGCGTTCCCACCATCAGCCATTTCCGCTATACCCCTGCTTACGTTTGGCTTGAATTTCACTTCCAGTATTACCACTTTTCATTTCTTTGCTGCAGTTTCATCTTTTTTGGCCAGTTCCCTCTTTCCGTTGTCCATTTTTGTAAAATGTCACATGGGTCTACCACTGGGAGACAAGGCAGGAACACAAAGAAGTCTGTGAGTGAACCGGAGAACAAACAGGTGGCCACTGAGCAATAGTCAACACCCGGAAGGAGGCGCCGTGCTGGCTCACTGATGCGGATGCACACCTGCTCTACACAGTGGCCTGTGCACTGAGGCGCTAGCTGCAAAGTGTGTAACTTCAGCAATTACTCACAGCTAAGATACTCTGGTAACTGAAATTTGAACAATGTTGCTGGAGACTGGTGTTTATTTAACTAAGTGGTGATAACTGAAATTTGGGCATATCAATAGCACACACACCAAGGACTGCCTGTATTAAACGTTCCCCACACCCCAAGTAGCTCTCTGGTACCCACGAGCAGGGTCCACCCCAACCCCTAGGTCCTGGCAAACACTGACCTGCTCTCTGCCACCATAGTTTTGTCTCTTCCAGAATTTCACATAAACTCAGTCAAGCTGTTTGAAGTCTGTCGTGTCTGGCTTCTTTTACTTAGCATGATGCTTTTGAAGCCTGCTTACTTTGTCGCGTGTACATGATGGCTATTTTTCTCTTTTCTTTTAGACTACTAAACCAGTCTTTCATCTTAAATGAAAATACAATGAAACAAAGTAATAGGTGAAGAAACTTCCTTCGATTTCACAGCCTCCCCCTGGCCTCCCCTAGCTCTTTCCACTTTGTAGCCAAACTTTTGGAAACAGTCATCCTTTTACTTTCTCTTCTTTAACTCCTTCCTCAAGCTGCTGGTTTCAGCCCCCAGCCACACTGTTAAAGCTGCCCTTAACAAGTCCACAACTTCCTTTCTGCTTCCGCCATGGACATTTCACCCTTATCTTTCTTACCTTTTTGGCCACACTTGATGCTGTTGAGCACTCCTTTAAAATCTCCGGATCCTCTTCTTCCGTCTCTGACCCATCTTCTCATCCCCTACTCTCCGTGGGGCCCCCTGCCTCAAAATGCCTTTCACGTAAGTGCTTCCTAGGGTGTAGTCCTGGGACCTCTGTCATGGTCACGTGCATCCCCTCCCTGGACTATCTCAGCTTTCCCCCATTGTTTTCTCTAGCTCTGACCACTTTCCTGAATTCCGGACACATGCATGCTATTTCCCATAAACATCTGCATCTGAATGTCCCATAGATGCCTTAGAATCATATATTCAAAATTAAACTCATCATTTTAATGCTTCCCCCTCCAGAACAAAACTGTTCCTCCATCTGTGTTCCCAATTTTAGTGAATGGTTTCGGTATCGACCATTTATCCAAACCAGAAACCCAGCTTCCTCCCTCTCTCATACTCCCAACCCCCCATGAACAATAGACCACCAAGGCTAGCCAGTGCCACCCCCAGCGCTCGGAATCTGTACATGTCTCTCCATGCCCATCCAACAAGCCCACTTCCAAGACCATTATATTTCCCCATGACCACGCTGATGCCTTGTAATGTTTTCATCACTGTGTGATTTTTCTAAAACACAATCTGATCTTTTATCTTCCTGTTTAAAACTATTTAATATGTCTCCATCCCAAGCTTCTAAGAAAGAAAGGCCCTCCGTTACCCTGGCCTCAGCTCACCACTCAGACTTCACAAATAGCCACTTGGGGGAGATCATCTGGCCCTTTGTCCCTTGTTTCTAACCAGCAGACACTAGGAACATCATGAGCTGACAGGTCCTTGGCCATTTCCCACGAGCCTGGGTCTTGGCAGATGACAGAGCTGCCATTTGCTTCCTGTTTCAGAGGACCAGCTAGAGCCTTTACCTCGGAGGCAGAGGAGCTGCGTGCAGCCAGTGACAGAACTTCCAAGGGAAGAGAAAGGCAAGATAGTGGGAAGAGGAGAGGAACTTGGGGGGCCCATCCGGAAGTGCAGGACTGCAGTGAAGGGACAGAGCCTTCCTTGCTCCACCCAGCAGTCCTGCATCCTGGAGGAGGTCAAAAGGCTCCTAATGAGGACAGAAGCATTACCGACCTCAGAGTTCACATCGTGATAGTTCAGAGCATCTTTCCAACCAGCGAGCTTGGGTTTAGGGTAAGGCTAAGAGACCATGAGGCAAATGCCTGTCTCTTCCCAGCTGCCTGAATCAAAACAAGGGCCAGACATCCGAACCTGAGCAGGGACCACAGGGTTCAGTTTACCACTGAGTGTTTCCAGTTACTGTTTTTTTCTCAGAATTCCTTTCTACACCACACCTCAAATCCCAATTCCTCTTTTCTGAGCAGAGTTATCTCTTTGTGGAAGAGGCTCTATTACCAGCAGGACCCTTGCAGAGACAACAAGACCACATTTCTACTGCTGAGTTACCCAGGAGGCAGAATAAACACACATTCTGGCCTCCTGCAAATCAGGGGCACAAAAATGTTTTTAAAGAATTTGGTTACTAGTCCTAAGAAAAGATGTCAAAACAGTCATCATAGGAAAAATGAGAACTTCATCACACTTGTTAAAATTTGCTTTATAGTTTCTTTTTTTTTTTTACATTTTTTCTTGATTTATAATCATTTTACAATGTTGTGTCAAATTCCAGTGTAGAGCACAATTTTTCAGTTATACATGAACATATATATATTCATTGTCACATTTTTTCTCTGTGAGCTACCATAAGATCTTGTATATATTTCCCTGAGCTATACAGTATAATCTTGTTTATCTATTCTACAATTTTGAACTCCCAGTCTATCTCTTCCCACCCCCCGCCCCCTTGGCAACCACAAGTTTGTATTCTATGTCTATGAGTCTATTTCTGTTCTGTATTTATGCTTTGTTTGTTGGTGGTGGTGGTGGTGGGTTTTGTTTTTTTGTTTTTTTGGTTTTTTGTCGGGGGGTGGGGGTTTTTTTGTTTTCTTTTTTTTTTTAGATTCCGCATATGAGTGATCTCATATGATATTTTTCTTTGTCTTTCTGGCTTACTTCACTTAGAATGACATTCTCCAGGAGCATCCATGTTGCTGCAAATGGCGTTATGTTGTCAGTTTTTCTGGCTGAATAGTATTCCATTGTATAAATATACCACATCTTCTTTATCCAGTCATCCGCTGATGGACATTTAGGCTGTTTCCATGTCGTGTTTTCATTTTAAATTACACATGAAGGCACACCAGAGATGTTAGTCCAGCCAGTTCTGCTGGATGATAGGTGCTCAGAGACCAGCCCACCTCTGACAGGCTCTTTGAAGGAAGTCAGAGCAAGCAACCACACTCCTGAGCAAAGGTGGGTTTCTTCTCATTAATTCCTAGACACAGCTGGAGCCAGCAAGAGGCCTTCAGAGGTCACCTGACACCCCTTATCTATCTTTCATTGAGGAAAGTGAGGGTCGGTGAGGTCAGGGGCCTTGCCTAAAGTCAGGTGGCTTCCCTGAGATCAGGTGACTTACTCAGAGTCACACAGTTAAGCTTGTCTCAAAGCCAAGACTGAAATCCTGTTCTGACTCTGGGGTAGTATTTCCTCTCAGTATCACAGGTGGCTCAGCAGGAGTCCTTGGTCCCATCCTCGCCTCTACTCCCAAGCAGCAAACGCATCACTCTGGAACTTGCAAACCGCTTTTGAATAACCAGAACCTGCGATTCTATCATCCTCAGCTTACAGAGTGGGGTCATGTTGTTTCCTTCTCTTTACGGGGTGGGGAGACTGGGGGGGGCACTGATGACTTCACCACAGACCATGCAGTGAGTCAGGGACTAAGCCAACTCCCCAGCTCCCAGATCCCTGGTTTTTCTTTCTGTTTCTAAGTCAACTGAGCTAGTCAGCCTCCCACGCTGTAAACACACCACTGAGCAGGGAAACAATGAGGCTGCTTATTTAGAAAAGACCTGCTTCCCTGCTGAGTGTCACTACATGTCTCTTTTTATGCACTTGAACAGTCTGTTCCTGCAGTTGGCTACTAGGAAAACAGGCAAGAGGGATGACTGTGAAACAGCCCCCTTAAAGGGCCTCGATCCATCCTCACTGACACAAAGCAGCCCACTAAAGTCTCAGGTGAGCAAGAGGTGAAGTGGGGACCATGGCCAGGGTCTAAGTCGTTAGACCATTCAGACAGATACACCTTTATTAGATCCCGCCATTAGGAAATAGATACTACCTGTGCCTTGGAGAGGAAACTGCCATCTTTCTGAGCAAAATCAAACCCTGAGCTTGCAAGGTAGCCATGAAATAGGGAAAGATTTATCTCTGTTTCCCCTTCCCATTAGGCAGTGTTTCTCAAACTGTAGAGAGCACATCTTCAAAATGCACATATTTGGGCTTCACTCCGAGAGGAAGGGAGGTCTGGGGGAGGGCAGGATGCCTGGACACCTGCATTTCTAACAAGTACCCCAAGACCGCACTTTAGATACACTTCCTCATTGCTGCTGCTGCCGCTGGGGAGCCTCCTGGGGGTGCTTTTCCCCATTTATCGCTCTTACTCATGTGTCTCCCCTTCCAACCAAGGCTGGATCATTTCAACAAGGCTGTGCTAAAGGCCTCAGAAAGAAAAAAAGGAAATAAGGAGAGAGTCACTTGCAATTAAATAATCTGGTTTGTAAGAGACAGTTTTCTCATCTTCAGTGTGGGGTCCCCTACAGGGCTATCTCTCAGCTGGACTCCGGACTGTCCATGCAAGAGGGCAATTTTTACCACCCACCTGGGCATGCCTTCAGGCATATGGAGACACCCTGAAGTCCAGACCGAGGAGAGGAAAGCCAGAGGAGCCACGAGTTCCCACTTCAGCCTCCCCGCAGTCATCTTCTGAGCTTCGCTCTCCTGTCTATGAAAGTACTCACCCATCTCAGCAGTTGATCCTGGGAGAATCTAAACTGGTCAGAGCAAGAGATAAAGTTCCCCAAACCCTCATGATTGTACCTACACCAGTGCCACATGTGGATAAACGTCAATTCCAGAAAATAAAAAGAAGGAACGTGGCGGGGGTGGTATTAGTAGAAAGAGTCAGTTCTTCTCAACTCATTCTGGACAGATCCTGATGAGAAGATCAGGGTGATTTGAGAGGCAGCAGCTTGCAAAACAGGCTGGATTTGACATTTTAATTTAGCCATCTGTGCATTCAACCAGTAGTTTGGGGGGCCCATTATGTGCTAGATCCTGTGCTAGGGATTGTCAATACCATAGAGCAATCAACAAGATAGGCTCTAGCCCCTGTCTCCATAGCACATATAGCCCATCGGGCAAGATGACTAAGACAGCTAAACGGGGGCCTCATCTAGTGGTCCTCAGACCACATCTGGGCCTACACAGCACATTAAACAGGGCAATTCTCATAAAAATATGGATTTCTAAGTTCTGTTTAAAAATCAGGGAAAAAACAGCAAAAGTGGGCTTGTATTCCCCAATGGGAACACTTTCTGGAACTGAGAAGTGGCTGACCATTTAGAGAAGCACGCAGTCTCCAATTTACCATGCTCCCCACCACTCCTAATTGTCTCATTTGTAGCCAGTTTCACCCATTTGACTTACCTATTCTGTACCCAAATGCACTTGAGTTAAAGATTCTTGTCTGGAATCACATGGAAGAGGATCTAATCTGGTCTGAAGAATGAAAGATGAACAGGGTTTCCCAGCTGATAAGAAGCAAGGAAAGGAGTAGGTTAGGAATATGAGGCAGAAGAAACAGCATATGCAAAGGCTCGGAGATGAAGGCTGGAGAGTCTGAGAGCAACAGGGGAGATGTGCTTGAGGAAGGGAGACTGTTGCTTACAGGTCGAGCTCTAAGTGATGGGTAAGAGATGGAGCTGGAGAGGAAGACAAGGGTGAGTCATATTAAACATGGACTTTATCCCATGTTACACAGTGAAAGACACCAGAATATTTCAAGCTGGATAATGGCCCCCATCTGACTGTTTTCGGAAGGCTATTGGACTGCTGTGTGGAGAGCAGATTGGAAACGGAGCAAGACTGAGTTGAGAACAGGTATTTTGGGACATTCATGAGCAGCCTCCTGTACAGAAGCCACTCAGGAATGCCAAAGGATTGTGTCCTATCTTTTCTTCCTCCAATCCCCTAACCCCTCGGCAAAGCAGAGCTGTGGGCACAGAGCAGGTACTCAGGGAAGGCGCTCAAACTCAGGCAGAAACGACGGAAGTGTTTCAGTCCTGTGGTCATCTGGCTTTGCATAAAGAGGGTGCTCCAGATTTACACAGAAGGATGGCCTTCTCTGCTTGACCCTGTGGGAAGATTAAAATTTTTTTAATAAAATAAAATGTGAAACCATTCTGAAGCCATTGCCCTTCTCTGCCAGCTATTCAGCTCATCTTTGATTTGCGTGACCCCCGTGCCTTAGACATGACTTTCTTGAGAGGGAGCACATCACAGCTGCCAAGTCTCCCTCAGATGTCCATCAAGTTTAAGGAAAAGACGTGAGAATCTGGCAGGTTAATGAAAGGGGGAAGGTGCATAACCAAGTGTGCAAGTGAAGTGGAAAAAGGATGCAAACAGCTAGAAAAGGGCAAGATTTTCTACATCAGGTGGTGGAGGGGAGAGACTATATCAGAGGAAAATTTTTATTTTTCAGCCTGACCTAATTGATTGGGCTGGAGGTGTAGATTCATTAAAAATCGATTTAGAGAGACAAGATACTGCTCATTTCAAAAGTACAGCTCCACCCTCCCAACCCTCCTCCTCCACCGCAAAATGTCAAGTCCCAGCGTGGGAGAAACCCTCTAGAACTCAGCCTTATAGTGCTCACGTGGTCTGCTTGGATTTCATCCACTGGAATATTTACTTTGGATAAAATGCAAGTTCTCTGTGGCTTTCGGGGGAGGGGGGATTACAGCGGATGGAACAAACAAGGCATTTAGCAGATGAACTCAAACGCCAAGTGGCACGTTCCACTCAGATTGATTGATTTTCCCACATCCGTTCTCCCCTTTGTCGGATCTTGTGTCATCTGGTCTTTTCTTGCGGGGGGTCATCTGTTCTTTATTCTGGGATCTCAAAGCTCTTTTTGAGCAGATATTTTTCTGTTCACATTATTGCAGAATCTTGAAGTGCTTTGCCACCAGTCAAACCAAGATGTCCATGTACCTGGAAGTGAATAGTAAGGAGTGGAGCCCAAAGAACAGGGTCCCAGGTTGCTTTGCCTTATATGCATCTAACCAGTGTTCTCCAAGAACCCCTACCCATCCAAAGGCTCACAGCGTCTGAAAGAATAAACGCTGGTCATTCATACTCCAGGCAATAGGCATTCTCCCTCACTTACTATAATAGGAAGGAAATGTATCTGGCAGGAAGCATCTGGTAGTCTACAAATCAAGGAGTGCCTGGCTTAGTTCTGATGTTTATTATTTTAGCTGAAGACCACACATCATAGCCCAAATACCTCAGTCCCCATCTTATGTGCTTTAAACCAATAGAGTGAATCCTAAAGACATCAGTCAAGCTCCGCAGAATCCTGGATCTCTAATTTCACTCAACAAATACTTATGGAGCCTCTGTGATGTTGCCAGGAACTGTTCTGAGGACAGCACTGAACCAAACCAAACTGGCAAGTCTGTGCTTACACTGAGCTGGCATTTTAGTGCAGGAAAAATAGACAATAAGCAGATAACTACAGGGCGCGGCAGGCAGTGAGAAGTGTGCAGAATAAAGCAGGATGACGGGTCTGAGGCAGTCAGGAGATGCCTCTCTGAGCAAGGTGACCTTTGAGCAGAGACTAAAAGGAGCCAGGGAGCCAACCACACAGAGTCTGGTGGAAGAGCATTCCAAGGTTAAGGCAAAGCAAAGGCAAAAGTCCCGAGAGGAGTTTCTGTAACTCTTGCCGTCCTGTTATACGGCCTGGGACACGGAGTCATTCCACAGGCCCAGAAGGAAAGGGAGCTGCCTTTCCTTCTCCTTTGTTTCCCTTCCTTCTTTGTTTTCCCTCTCTGTCTCCCCCTCTCCCTTCCCTCCTCCTGGCTCCAAATCTTTGCTTTCTGAGTAAGCATCTCCAACCCCTTTGCTCTGGAGCAACCGCACGAAAGATGAAAAACCTCGAATGTTTTCATGGCAGGACAAGTTCCCCTTTTCTGGAACCTGGTGGCTCCTGAGGCTGGAGGGATAGAAGGTAGGCTTTCGTATTGTATCTCAAGTTTGGGAGAGAAGCACTCTGTTAGCGTGATAAGGTTACAGCCGATCCTAGAGGATGACCTAGCAGGCACTGTGTTTGCAGGGACAATCCCAGGTCAGGATCTGAAGGCGCGTGTCCCCAGTACACAGCCCCCAAGGAGCAGAGGATGGCTGGCTTGTTATACCAGAGATCAGATAAAAGAAGAGGCAGGACCTAGGGAGTGGGGAGCAGGTAATGAAAAGGCTCAGAAGGGGCAAGTGACTGTGGGGGATGGGGATGCACAAGGGAGGTGGTGCCGCAGGGTTGAGCTCTGTTGACTGTGTGCTTAACCTCAAGGGAGCTCCCACGAGTCTCGGGGGGAAGTCCATGTGTCTGTGGATGGATCTGTGGACGAGGTGGGTGGCATGGAAATCTCCTTCTGAACCTCCACGAAGTTCCCCCACTGCATACCAACCCCTAACCCCTTCCCTCATCAACTCAGCATGTATGGGTAGGCTTATCCCTTGAGCCCAAAGAGCCAAACTCGGAAATGTAGAATTCCATGTATCTGCTTGACTCGTTGATTATAGCCTTTTATTGTTGTTGTACTGATCATATCATCTCCTCTTCTGGCTTTAAGGGGCATAGTGCATGGACTGCACTCTCAAGACAGTTTGGAAGCTGGCATCCTGTTCCCCCGGAGTAGAGTGTACTGACAATTCTTTGCTATTTTGCTTCTCTCTCAGTTTTATCAACCTTTCTTCACCAGCAGAAATCTCTTATCGTCTTTTAAATGCACTTACAATTCCCTCAGCATTTGTTAGTTAAAAATGCAACACCATTGGCACTCCTTAGTACCAGCCTAAACAGTAATTCTATTCATTTGACTGAGTGGTGTATTAATGGCTGCCAACCGAATTTCCTTCCACATCTTTACAGCCTAACTATAGTGCTAGTAAATTAGCTGCTAAGTCTGCATCCTTATTTCATCTATCAGCCTCTCAGCCATCAGCTCACACACACACACACACACACACACACATCACTGTAGAGCTGTCTTGTGTTCACTCAGGGGTGAGCGTTCCCAGGGATTAGTTTGAGGGACACCTGTGTGGCACATTCACAGGGTCTTCCCTGCAGTGTATAAACTGAGAATGCAGAGAACTATGGCGCCAACCTTGCATAATCCTTTGTTAATCTTGGACATATTGTCAGGCGACAGGTGATAGGATCATTGCATGTTGGATGTCAGGATGTCTCACCTGTATCTGGCGTATTTGGATTGCACACAATTTCTCTCATTTGTTCTCTTTCGGTGAAAGAGATAGCCCTTACCTAGGAAAATCCTTATCTACCTGAGCACTGATTATTACCCTTCAGTCTTGTTTTCTCTAGGATAAATTACCCCGCTTCGGGCTATCTTATTTCCCAACCACTTACTCACTTTGGATGTCTCCTCCCTGGGCCCCCACATAGCACTCAGTCTGCAGTGATCCACAGCAAACAGTTACCTTAAGTCTGTTGTCTAGGCAATAGGACACAGATCAATTGGTCACATAGCCAACTACACTATATACCAAGGCCCTCAGGGACAGGTGGACACACAGCTGGTCAACTTACTGTGTGTGACCTCTGATGGCCAAGGTGGTCATCCATATTCTTCCATATTTGTGGGAGAGGATGCGACTGCCCCCACAGAGGGAGCAGTGCACCTTCCCTGGGAAGCATAAGGACCTCCCAGCAGCTTTCTCTTCCACATTGTACATGCTCTACTGTTACCCATTCTCCATGCTGGACCCCCACTGTATCCAGGCCAGCTGGAATCATATATATATATGATTTGTATAATGTCTAATGGCAGATGTTATGGATGGAAACTTATTATATACGTAAACCATCTGGGCGTTCTAAAAGAAATTGAAATCTCAGAATGTGGGCCAACAAGAGATTAAGAAAACTGAAACAGAGGAGAAGCAGGTTGGTTTCACTCTCACTGCCAAGGAATTCCAATGGATTCTATCAAACTACCCTCTCTTAGGAGTCCATCCAGCTGATTAGAGCCTCATCAAGTCCAAACCAGCCAGCTGCCCAGCAGTACACCCAGATATGAAGTTCATCTGTGCCCACAAAGTCTCTTCCAGGACCACTCTAGTGGTAAGATTTACACCAAATCCAACCTAATTATCTCAGGTAAAATGATAAAATCAGAGACAGGCTGGCCAACCACCCAGGTGTGCCTAGGAGTAAGGGGGTTCCTGGCGTGCAACATTTTCCATGCCGAAACTGGGAAATTCTGGGAAAATCAGAATGAATTGGTCACTCTCTCAGAGACCATAATTATGTAAAGAGTAAGCTTAAGTGTCATGCTGCCATCTCCAGTGCTGTGCTAGCTCCAGGGAGATGCTTTACTTGGCTGTAGATATGGACAGCCATGGTAGTCTTGTGTGCACTATATGCACTCTGAGGCTTATTTAAATTTCAAAAAATTAAGATGTCTTCTGCAAATCCTTAGAACTAAATCAGTGACACTCCAAAATTAGCTTTAAGTGATAAAATTTTATGTAATTATGACAATCATCTCTAAAATAAGTGATTAAGTGCTTCAATAAAAAAAGGAATGGTCTGAAAACAAATCTCTCCAGAATTATAAATATTCTCTAAGATATTTGCCCAATTAGAAGTTCTTTGAGTCTAGTTTTTATATTTCTTGCCAACAAAGGTTGCTTAGCAACAGTCAGCCATCTCCTTTCCCTCCCACCTTGGCAGTTGCAGGCTGAAGGGAAGGAAAGCTGCTGCTCTGGGATGGCCTCTTCTTCTCAGTTCATAACGGAAAAATGAGGGTTGTTTAAATGCGATGATCCCTGAGGCTGGTACCAAGGTGTGTACAATGCGAAGGATTGTTACTAAAAGAAGTTAAATTCTAATGGTACCGTAACTCATTAAAACACACAGAGGAGTAGCAGAGGTTCAGGCACCAGTACTTCTGGAAGGGCAGTTGTTTAATTAGCCTAGGATCTTTGTGCCCCAGAATCTTCACCCAGTTATCAGCTGGCGGAGAGGGATGGAAACTGACTCTGCTGAGGAGCATCCTTATGCCCCGCCTTACCTGGGTGCTAGTATAATGGGGCTTCTAGAACTGGACTTGGGCTGGCTCAGGTAGTTTTCTGTTTTTAGTTTTTGTGGAGTGCCTGATGGAAAAAGCTTACATTGCCCTGAAGAGACTGTTGGTAGAAATATGAATATCAAAGGAGATTCTGGTGAGGACTCAAGGAAAAAAGGAGCACTATAGAGAAAGCTTCTATTGTCTCAGAGAATACATACATCATCGTGAACAGAATGTTGCTAGAAATATGGGTGTTAAAGATGCTTTTTATGAAATCTTAATTAAGTTGGCTGCTATAATGAAATACCGTAGACTAGGTGGCTACAACAGATATGTGTTTCTCACAGTTCTGGAGACTGGGAGGTTCAAGACCAAGATGTCAACATTCAGTTCCTGGTGAGGGGTCTCCGTCGGACTTACAGATGACCACCTTCTCTCTGTGAACTCACACGGCGGGGAGAGAGCTCCGGTCTCTCTTCCTCTTCTTAATAAGGACACTCCTCCCATCATGGAGGCCCCACCCTCATGACCTCACGTAAACCTAATTAATCCCCCAGGCCCCATTTCCAAATACCATCACATTGGGGGTCAGGGTTTCAACGTAAGAATGAGGGGGTGAGGGCATACAAACATTCCGTGACAGAGGTCACAGGCAGAAGTGAGGAACATGCTCTTGGAAACCAAGGGAAAGGTGATCCTCGTTATAAAGCAGCAGAGGACTTTGTTGAGTTGTGTTCTGTTGGATGAAAGTAGAACTTAAAAACAATGACCTTGGATATTTAGCTGAGCAGATTTCCAAGCAGAGTGTTAAAGGTGCAGCCTGGTTTCTCCTTGTTGCTTAATAGTAAAACATCAGAGGAAGGAAGGAACCACTAAGCAGAAAGAAACCAACACTTAATGATTTGGAAGATTCTCAGCCTACCTAGATGGCCCAGTCTGGAAACAGAGCCACGGGTGTGGCTGGACGGCCATTTTCTACAGAGAGTAGGTATGCGACTCATGGATCCAACCAACCATCCCAGCAGAAGCTGGGAACACGGATGCTGTTATCCAGGAAAGGGCTGTGCAGGATCCTCTTGTCTGATGTCTTGGACCTCCATGAATTGCATGGGAGGCTAACATGTTTCCTGAGAATTCTTTATGAACAGAAACGCTGCCCACCTGGACTGAAAGGGACAGAGATGAGATGAAATGAGGGAAGAATGACTTTGAGGGCAGAGCCAGGACCAGGGCCATCTTCCTCTCAGCTCCAGAGGGCAGGCTGCCATCCAGGGCCAAAACTAACACAGAAGACGTAGACTAAGCATGGCAGACTAATCCCCGTCAGCGGGAAATTTGGACAGGAAGTTTCGCTTTGGGGTGTGGGTGTGGTGCATATCTGGTACAGGAGCTTTACGTATTTTATGTAATTTCGTCCTCACTGAAGACTCAGGCATCAGTTTTATTCTCCTAGTTTTACCTGCTTGGGGACCAAGCCACTGTCTTCAGGTCTTACACCTGGGAAATGGAAGAATCAGGGTTTAAACCCAGGTCTGATTTCAAAGTCTTCTGTTCTAGAAGAGGTACTGAATTTGGGACTTTGTAATGACAAAAAAGAAGTTAAGTAAAATTAACTAAACTCATTCTGTGGAATGGAAACTAAATATAATTTACTTTTCAGTTATATTAGGCATGAATGTGTGTATGTGTGTGTGTGTGTGTGTGTGTAGAGATTTGGTGCACAAAAATACAAGACCAAATACCCAATGGCCCCTCCAGGACATGTGCATATCTACATTTCTGTATCTATGTCTATATTCATATTTGTATCCACACCCATATTCATATCCATGTCTGTGTGTGTATGTACGTAAAACAAATAATAAGCATTGACTTAGTAATGACTTCTAACCCTTCAATCCTTCTCAGCTAGGAACTGCTGAAACCTTTAGTCGAGGATGGCCAAGGGAGAGGTCTCTTTTCCATTCTGTGTCAATCCACATTCACCAGCCTCACCAGCTGCATTTGAAATGGCTGCTGCTTTATAGCAGAGATTTTAATACTGTTTTAGAGAATTCACAAATCTCTTGGCAGAAATGATTTTTAAAGTTCATTCTTTAAGTCTTCATTACATGCTGGAATTTAAGAGGATTTACTCTTCTTTCGTACATTCGGCAAAATGCCAGCTGAATTGCTTATTATCTGGAAGATGTCCTTTCTCTTTAAATGGCATGGCATCTCACTGCCGATCTTTTGGAGCTTTTTTACTCTGTTATGTTCTGTGTTGCTGTACGTGGTGATAAGGAGAGTTTTACAGACTTGTGCCTTTTGAACTGAGAAACAAATTCTAGGCTGATCCCCTCTTTAAAATGTCTCCCCAGAATAATAGAACCTGGATTTTATGCCACTTTCTGATTCCACTATGAAGTATCCTCCTCTGTGCAGAAAAGTAGCATTTCACAGTTTATACATTTCCTGGCCATTATTATATACACTCTATTAAGATATAAGGAGCCAAAATAAAATTCTAAGAATTCGAAGTAACATTGATTTCAAGATCCAACCTCAAATAATCACAGAAATTTAAGTCTCTGCTGTTACCACAGCCTTACTTTCGTTGTTTTATTTCATTCTGTTTTGTTAAGAGAGGTGGGTATGGTTCTCTTGTTTTTGTCTGTCTCCCAGGGTTCCTGGGCTACTTGTAGTTTTTTAAAAAATCAGTCCAAGTGTATCATGAAGCAGCAGCTACAGTTTTTGCCCAAAGGTCCACAGAGACGTCTGCCGGAGGCCCTCTTGTTTTAAAGGTGAAGATCTGACAATTACCTGTGTAAAGCTCCAGGAGAGTCTGCTGTGTTTACTTGTGTATCTCCAGTGATCAGAAAAGCACCTGGCACAAAGACAGTGCTAAATAAAGAGAAGAGAAATTAACTTA
The DNA here is from genome assembly GCF_048564905.1 of Vicugna pacos. Classification (NCBI taxonomy): domain Eukaryota; kingdom Metazoa; phylum Chordata; class Mammalia; order Artiodactyla; family Camelidae; genus Vicugna; species Vicugna pacos. The sequence continues at coordinate 42,447,546 of NC_132987.1, forward strand.
CAAATTCTAAAAATGCCACAGGTGTAGGCTATAAACTCAGTTCTAATAAATTAAATTTCACGTGATTTTCATCAAAAGTAGGAAAACCATATGGTGCGTTGATAATTGTACCTGCTGTATTATCAAATATACTCTTGATAGGAGAGAATTTCTGCTTTGACCAAGTGTTAATGCGAATGGATTCCTTCACTTATAACTTTACACATCTGATGCTTGGAAGAATTTCCACAGACTGGCTTCTAGCTCTGTACATTTCAAACCATGTGTTTCCTCTGCAATCCAATCCCAAGTCCTGGGTACCACTTGGATGCGTATGATCTCTGACACTGCATCCTCATGTCAAGATGTCAGGTAAGTTGGGCCAAAGTCCTATAGGAGTTTTCTGGAGCCATTCTTATACCAGAATGGCTAGAAATATCAAAACCATATGTGGAAATCATTGCAAAGCATGTGAATATATCCAGCAAAACCCAAACCAAAACATATACTCAACTCAACTGCCCCAAGACAAATACTTATGGCCAATCGAAATTGCTGGACACAGGGGCAGTGTGATGGAGGGGAGGTCAGAGTGGAAAGAGATATGATTAAAATATTTACTTTGGCAGATTTTACAGTTTAGCTGCATTGGCTTCATGGTAAATACACCTTTGATTTATTCAGAAGTGAGCGTGTCACCACAATCTGAGGAGAAGGCAATGCTAGTAGCTAGTGGGCGTCCCAATCTTTCCTTGGACCGGAGTATGAAAGGTAGGAGAGGGAATTCCTCCTTCTGCTGAGGTTGCTAGACTGACACAGTAGGATGAAGTAGCAATGTGAGGGCAAACAAGGCCACAAAGAGGGAAACGGCTGAGAGGGAAGAGTCACAGAGAGAAATTACCCCACTTGAGCTCTTAACCTGGGCCATGTCTGAATCAAGCTACAACCCTGAACTCTCCTGTTCTGTGAGCCAACACACTTCCTTTCCAACTTAAGCCAGTTTGAATCTAGGTTTCTGTCAGTGAAGCCAAGAGTCCTGACTAATACACGAAAAGGTAGGCTGTCAGCATTATTTTGCTAGTAGAAGTCTCAGATCATCTCATGTTGGCAAGGATGTGATGCAGTCAGAATGCTCATATATTGTTCGTATCAGGGTAACTCTCATACATGGTTGGTGGAAACGCAAAATTTTACAGTCACTTTGGGGGAAGTTCTGGCAGTTTCTTAAAAAGTTAAACAGATTTTTTCTGTAATCAGTAATTCCATTCCTGACTATGTACCTGTTGTAGGCAGTATAGTGCCCCCCACCACCCCCTAAAATGTCCAGGTCTTAATCCCCAGAACCTGTGTTACATACAAAGGAGAATTAAGGTTGCTAATCAGCTGACTTTAAACTAGGGAGATCAGGAGGAGGGTACAGCTCAGTGGTACAGTGTGTGCTTAGCATGCACAAGGTCCTGGGTTCAATCCCCAGTACCTCAGTTAAAAAATAAATAAACCTAATTGCCTCCCTGTCCCTCCAAAAAACACGAGAACAATAAACTAGGGAGATTATTCTGGATTATCTGAGTGTGCCCAATGTAATTACAGGGCCCTTTAAAGTGGAAGAGGGAGGCAAAAGAAGAGAGTAAGAGGGAAATGTGATTGCAGAAGAATGGTCATAGAAATGCAAAATTGCTGACTTTGAAGATGGAGAAGGGGGCTGTGAACCAAGGAAGGTGTGTGGCTTCTGGAAGCTGGAAAAGGTAAGGAAACAGGTTCTCCCCTAGAGACCCCAGAAAGCAAAACAACTCTGCCAACAACTTGATTTTAGCCCAGTGAGACTTGTGTTGAATTTCTGACCTGCAGAACTGTAAGATAATACATTTGTATTGTTTAAATCACTGAGTTTGTGGCAATTTGTTACAGCAGCAATAGAAAGCTAATACAATACCCAAGAGAAATGAAAGCATGTCTCAAGAATGCTCTTAGCAGTTTTATTCACAATAGCCAAAGACTGGAAATAGCCTGGATCTCCAACAGGATAATGGATAGCCAAACTGTGGCCTATCCACATAATAAACTATTACTCAGCAATAAGAAGGAAAAACGACTTATACACACAACATGGGTGCATTTCAGAAGCATGCTGAGCAAAAGACGCTGGGCACATACTATATGATTTCTTTCACATGAAGTTCTAGAACAGGCAAAGCTGATCTATGGTTTAAAAAAAAAGACTTCTGATTCGCCTTTGGGGTGGAGTGAATGTGCAGACTGATTGGGAAACGACTTAGGGAGCTTCTGGGGACAGAGGTGCCGTTGTGTAGTAGTCCCCCTTGTCCAAGGGGGATATGTTCCAACATCCCCAGTGCATACCTGAAACCGTGGACAGTACCAAACCCTATCTATACAGTGTTCTCCTATACATATGTACCTATCATGAAGTTTAATGTATAAGTTAGGCACAGTAAGAGATTAACAGTAAACAACAATAAAATCAAACAATTATAACAACATGCTGTAATAAAAGTTATGTGAACGTGGTCTCTCTCTCTCTCTCAAAACATTTTACATATTTAATGACTTTTCTATCTTAACTAAAGCACTTAATGTCACACTGTGGCCCTAACTTTTGCAGTTGGAGACGCAGTAGCAAAACTAGCATGAATTTCTTTTTCCTTCTTCACAATTTCACAGGCAGATCTGTTTTTACCATAGAGCTTAGCAACCTCAGCATATCATTTTTTTTTCTTTCCTTAGTAAGTTAAGAACGTTCACCTTTTCACTTAAAGAAAGCACATTGACTTCTCTTTGGCAGATCCAAATGGCCAGCATCACTTCTCTTGTGCTTTGAGATCATTACTAAGGAAAGTAAGGATTCCTGGAACATAAGCATTGTGAAACCACAACAGTTGATCTGATAACTGAGCCATTTACTAAGTCACTAAATGGGCAGGATACGCTGGACAAGGCGATGATGAAATCGAGGGTGGGGTGATGCAGGACAGCACGAGATTTCATCACACTACCCAGCAGAGTCACGATCTAACACTTATGAATTGTTTGCTTCTGGAATTTTCCATTTAATATTTTCCGACCATGGTTGACATAGGATAACAAACCACAGAGAAGGAAGGCCAACTGTATATTTTAATAAGGATTTCAGTTGTGCAGGTATATGCATTTGCCAAATCGCATGGAATAAGCTATGCACTTTATTGTGGATTGAATTGTGAATTGATATGCCTAAGTCCTGACTCTCACTGCATATAAACATGACTTTATTTGAAAAAAGAGGTTTTTCAGATTTAGTCAAGTTAAGATGAGGTCATACTGAATGAGGGTAGCGTTAAATCCAGTGACTGGTGTTTTTTATAAGACGGGACATGTGAAGACACAAGGATACAGAAAAACAGGGAGACGCATGTGATGACAGAGGCAGAGATTGGAGTAATGTAGCCACAAGCCAAGGAATGCCACAAGAAGCTAGGAGAGAAACTTGATTCTCCCTCAGAGCCTCTAGAAGCAGCCAACCTTGCCAGCACCTCGATGTCAGTATCCAGAACTAAGAGAATAAATTTCTGTTGTTTAAAGCCACACAGTTTATAGTAATTTGTTATAACAGCCCTAGGAAACTAATACAAACTTAAATTTGTGCCCTTCACTATATGTAAACTTTATCCTAAAAAGATAACCATAAAAATATTGGGCTGTAGTTTATAAATATGTATGGCATTTAAGTGCCTGGAATTGTTGAAACTAAATGGTAGGCATATGAGTATTCAATGTACAGTTGTACTGAAACATTGTACAATACATAGTTCTTTAAACTTTTCTACATATTTGAAATTTGTTATAAAATGTTGGAGAAATAATTGTAAAACCTGACTCATCATGAGGGGTAAAATCAACTTAGTGAGTGAGATTAGCATTTTTCTAAAGTAAAACAGAAGATAAGAGAGCACACACAACAGTGGGTAGTGTTTCATTTTAATTATACATAATATATATGTGTATACATATATTTACTAGATCATGATGTAAAATTAATTTCTTACTGGGGGTCAAGTCAAAACTACCTGAGAAATACTACCTTAGTCTCACAGGTTTCCCAAGATTCCACTTTTTCCCCTCATCACAGGGCACTAATGTTTTTACACCCACGTCTAACCCAGGCATCATTTACACAGATTCAGAGCGCTTAGTTATGAAATGCTTGTGTATCTATTTCTCCCTGACCCATTATCACAGTTACTGAACCACATTCTCCTAATACAGAGTTTCTTCCCAGGGAATTCACAGGGCTCTTTGTGAGCTGTATTTATACCTTCAAAATCTCAGGGTTAGCAAAATCTAGCTTTAGCAATTTTCTGCATCGTGACACTAAACAGAAGCTTGAAAGAATTAGTAAAACTATCATCAGATGCTCTGCCTTTGTCATATTTTGGAAGGCATAGGCATAGTGAGCTAGCACCTCAATAAAAAGTTTAGCCATAAACTCTGCAGCTAGAGATTACTTAGTCTAGAAAGTGTGTGAATTCATATAGTTCCAGCCACCATTTGTATTTAAAGATAACATGAGCCATGCTAGAGAGAATCTTTAACAAAAGAAGCCGATTTAGTTGGAAATAACTATTTTAATCCACTATAGTGTATGTTTAAGTTCTCAATAATGTAATAAGTGTACGGTTCAATTTAGTTCAACCAGTATTTATTAAACTTGACCTTTGTGTCAGGCACGATATTCTAGGCTTAGGGGACACAATGACAATTAAGTCTGATCCCAGCCCTTGAGGAGCTCACAGTTCAGCAGAACAGGCACATAAGTAGCTCATTTCAAGAGTCAGGTAAGTGCTATCTATCCACAGGGTCCTGGAGGTGCACAAATGTTTGGCTAACTCGGAGTACTCAAGGCCTCAGTCGAGCCTTGACTAATGTGCAGAGGTTATCTAAAGGATAAAGGATCTGGCAGGGGTAGGATGTGTTCCGTGTTCTAAAGGAGGTGGCTCTGGCTAACTACAGAGATTTTGTTTTGCCGAATGGAGTACACACTGTCATTATCACTTATCACTGTTGATGTTAACTTGATCACTTGGCTTGGGGTAGTATTTGATTCTCCAATCTAAAGTTTCTCTCCCTTTTCCGCGCCCTTACCCCTGGCCCCTTCCATCTGTACTTTTTGGAAGATAGTCTCTGTGTACAATCTGCACGTAAGGAGTCAGGAGTTATGCTTCCCCTCCTTAAGGGCTGAGTATCTACATAAATTATTTGGGATTCTTCTGCATATGTAATTTATTTATTCTTCCCCATTTATTTATATCGGTATGAATTCGTGGATATTTAATTTATATTTTGTGTTATAAGTCAACACTACTTTTTTTGTTGTTCAGATTTTTCCAGCTTTGGCCACTGGGGGCCCTTTCTGTGGACTTCTGTGTCCCTTTGACACATCCCCATCGTTGTGAGTTTTGATATTTGAGCACTTTTAAGTTTTTGGCTCTGGAGTATCCTGTGTATTTCCTGCTCCAGTCCTAGCCATTTCTTCAAGGAGATGTGGTTCCTTTTGTTGGAGAATGGTATTGGAAACCAAGATCTGGGTGCAAGGTGTGTTCTTTACTATTGAGGTGTCACTGCTTCTATTCTCTCTTAGCTGATAAAGCAAGGAGATATATGTGTGAATATATTTCTTTGGGTATATACACATAACTATAAATATTTCTAATAAAGCCATGTGTATCTAAATCAAGCCAAATATAAGTTCATACTGATGCCTCCAACTTAATCCATTACCACAGGCACCATTCTAGCTTCCTCCCTTTGTAACCTCCCACTCCAATATTGGAAACCCTGGGTCCCACCATCTGCCATCCATTTGCTTAATTATTCAGTTCCAGCATACATGTACAGTGGTTTCAGAATTAATAACTTCTACCTCTGTGGGAAACGATGTTATCAACTAGAGTACCATGCTTATGTACCATTTATTTAGCCTTTAGTTTTTACAGACTCCACTTATTTCCAAAGTTACTTAGATTAACACTCTTTCCCCTACCCCCTTTAGCGAGTTGTTTCATACTCTTGTAGAAGAGTTAGATTGTTTCATCACAATCTATATCCATGCTGGCACACTCTGACCTTCCAAATGATTTTTTTAAATGTGTATACATTAAGGGTTTGTGTGTGTGTGTGCCGTAAAGTTCTATGGGTTTTGACAAATACTTAATATCTTATATTCATCATTACAGTATCATACAGAATAGTTTCACCGCCCTAAAAAAAAATCTGTACTTTACTTATTCAAACCCCACCTCCCGCAGCCCCCTGCCAAACCTCTAGCAACTACTGATTTTTACCATCACTGTAGTCTTGTCTTTTCAAGAAACATCAAATCATTGGAATTATACAGTATGCAGCTTTTCCAGGCTGGCTTCTTTCACTTAGTAATATGTACTGAAGATTCACCTATGTCTTTACATGGCTCGATAGCTCATTCCTTTTTATCACTAAATAATATTCCAATAAGTGGATATACCACAGTTTATCTGTTCATCAATTGAAAGACGTCACTGTTTCCATTTTTTTGGATATTATGAATAAAGCTGCTATAAACATTCACGTGCAAGTTTTTGTGTGGATGTAAGTTTTCTAATCTACTGAGCAAATACCTAACAGAGTGATTACTGGTGATCCTGAAAAACTATTTTTATGTTTGAAGGAAACAGGCAAACTGCTTTCCAGTGTTACTGTATCACTTTGCATTCCAGTGAGCAAAGAATGAGAGTTCCTGTTGTTCCTTCTCCTCACCAGCAACTGGTATTGTCAGACTTGGGGGTTTACCATTCTAATAGATGGGTAGTGTTTTCTAAAAATTGTTTAATTTGAAATTCCCTAATGACAAATGATACTGAGCATCTTTTTGTATGCTCATTTGCCATTTGTATATCTTCTCTGATGAAGTGTCTGTTCACGTCTTTTCCAATTTTTAAACTGGATTGTTTGTTTTCTTATTGTTGAGTCTAACAGTCTTTTGTATATTTTATATGCAAGCCTATTATCAGGTATGTATTTTACAAATATTTTCTCCCAATCTGTGACTTGTCTTTTCGTTCTCTTAACAGTATCTTTTGCAGAGCAGAAGTTTTTATTTTTAAGAAAATTTAAACATAGTTTTTAACTCATTTCTATTGGCATTATATCTAAAAACTTATGACCAGACCCAAGACTATAATTTTTCTCCTACCTTTTCAAGAAGTTTCCTACTTTTGCATTTTACGTTTAAGCTTGTAATCAATTTTGAGTTAATTTTGTGAAAAGTGTAGATCCCTGTTTAATTTTTTTTTTTTTTTGCATACAGAAGTTCAGTTGTGCTAACACCATTTGTCCATTGGATTACTTTTGCTCCTTTGCAAATCAGTTGACTCTTGTTGTGTGAGTTTATTTCTGGGCTCTCTATTCTGTTCCAATGATCTATGTGTCTATTATTTTCCTAATACCATGCTAAAACGGAGATACTTAGAAATAAATTTTTTTTAAATATGCCTACAACTTATACATTGAAAGCTACCAAACATTCTGGAGATAATCTAAATAAATGGAGAGATATATCATCTTCATGGATCAGAGAACACATTGTTAGTATGTCAGCTTCTCCCCAAACTGATCTATAGATTCAATGAATTCCTAATCAAAATCCCAGCACAGTTTTCTGTAGTGACATGCTTATTCTAAAATTTACAGATCTTCCTTGACTTACAGTGGGGTTACATCCCGATAAACCCATTGTAAGTTGAAAATATCATAAGTCAAAAATGCACTTAGTACAACCTACTGAACATCAGAGCCTAGCCTAGCCCACCTTAAATATGCTCAGAACACTTACATTAGCTTACAGTTGGACAAAATCATGTAGCACAAAGCCTATTGTATAATAAAGTGTTGAATATCTAATGTAATTTACTGAATACTGTACTGAAAGTGAACAACAGAGTGGTAGTATCAGTACAGAATGGTGGTGGGTGTGTCAGCCGTTCACCCTCACCATCCCGTGGCTGACTCGGAGCTGCAGCTCACTGCCAACGGCCCAGCACCACGAGGGTATCGTGCTGCATGTTGCTAGCTTGGGAAAAGACCAAAATTCGAAATTCAAAGTATGACTCAACCATAAACAAGAATAAAATAATGCCATTTGCAGCAACATGGATGGACCTGTAGATCATCACACTAAATGAAGTAAGCCAGAAAGAAAAAGAAAAATACCTTATATCACTTATGTGTGGAATCTGGAAAAAAAAAAAAAAGACACAAATCAACTTGTTTACAAAACAGAGACAGACTCACAGACATAGAAAACAAACTTGTGGTCACCGGGGGAAAAGGGGTAGGGAGGGATAAATTGTATACACAAATGAATCATGAGGCTATACTTCAATTTTAAGAAGACATAATTTGAAGTTTGGTTTCTACTGAATGCATATCACTTTTGCACCATTGTAGAACTGAAAAATCCTAAGTTGAAACATCATAAGTCATGGGTCATCTGTATATGGAAATTTCAAGGACTAGAATATTCAAAACAATCTTGAAAAAAACTATTGGAGTACTTACACTTCATGGTTTCAAAACTTAATACAAAGATATGGTAATCAAGTCAGTGTTGGATGGGCAGAAGGATAGAATTGAGAGTCCAGAAATAAACCTTGCACTTACGATCAATTAATTTTCAATAAGAATGCCTAGACAGGAGGGAAGGTATATCTCAGTAGCAGAGTGTATGTTTAGCATGTACGAGGTCCTGGGTTTATTCCCCAGGACCCCATCGAAATAAATCTAAATAAATAAATAAACCTAATTACCTACCCCCAACCAAGAAAAAAAAAGAAGAAGAATGCCTAGATCATTCAATTAGGAATGAATAATATTTTCAACAAATGGTGTTGGGACAACTAGATATCCACATGCAAAACAATGAAGTCAGACTACTACCTCACACAAATAATAATAAAAAAAACTCAAAATGGATTATAGACCTAAAAGTAAGAGCTAAAACAATCAAACTCTTAGAGGAAAACATAGAAGTAAATGTTCATGACCTTAGGTTAGGCAATAGTTTCTTTCTTTTTTTTGTAACATTTTTTATTGATTTATAATCATTTTACAATGTTGTGTCAAATTCCAGTGTTCAGCACAATTTTTCAGTCATTCATGGACATATACACACTCATTGTGACATTTTTTTCTGTGATTTATCATAACATTTTGTGTATACTTCCCTGTGCTATACAGTGTAATCTTGTTTATCTATTCTACAATTTTGAAATCCCAGTCTACCCCTTCCCACCCTCCACCCCGCTGGTAACCACAAGTCTGTATTCTCTGTCTGTGAGTCTATTTCTGTCCTGTATTTATGCTTTGTTTTTGTTTGTTTGTTTGTTTTTGTTTTTGTTTTTTTGATTCCACATATGAGCGATCTCATATGGTATTTTTCTTTCTCTTTCTGGCTCACTTCACTTAGAATGACATTCTCTAGGAGCATCCATGTTGCTGCAAATGGCATTATGTTGTCGGTTTTTATGGCTGAGTAGTATTCCATTGTATAAATATACCACATCTTCTTTATCCAGTCACCTGTTGATGGACATTTAGACTGTTTCCATGTTTTGGCTATTGTAAATAGTGCTGCTATGAACATTGGGGTGCAGGTGTCATCCTGAAGTAGATTTCCTTCTGGATACAAGCCCAGGAGTGGGATTCCTGGGCCATATGGTAAGTCTATTCCTAGTCTTTTGAGGAATCTCCACACTGTTTTCCACAGTGGCTGCACCAAACTGCATTCCCACCAGCAGTGTAGGAGGGTTCCCCTTTCTCCACAGCCTCTCCAGCATTTGTCATTTGTGGATTTTTGAATGACGGCCATTCTGACTGGTGTGAGGTGATACCTCATTGTAGTTTTGATTTGCATTTCTCTGATAATTAGTGATATTGAGCATTTTTTCATGTGCTTTTTGATCATTTGTATGTCTTCCTTGGAGAATTGCTTGTTTAGGTCGTCTGTCCATTTTTGGATTGGGTTGTTTATTTTTTTCTTATTGAGTCGTATGAGCTGCTTATATATTCTGGAGATCAAGCCTTTGTCAGTTTCACTTGCAAAAATTTTCTCCCATTCTGTAGGTTTTCTTCTTGTTTTACTTCTGGTTTCCTTTGCTGTGCAGAAGCTTGTAAGTTTCATTAGATCTCATTTGTTTATTCTTGCTTTTATTTCTTCTAGGAGAAAATTTTTGAAATGTATGTCAGATAATGTTTTGCCTATGTTTTCCTCTAGGAGGTTTATTGTATCTTGTCTTATGTTTAAGTCTTTAATCCATTTTGAGTTGATTTTTGTATATGGTGTAAGGGAGTGTTCTAGCTTCATTGTTTTACATGCTGCTGTCCAGTTTTCCCAACACCATTTGCTGAAGAGACCGTCTTTATTCCATTGTATATTCTTGCCTCCTTTGTCGAAGATGAGTTTCTTATACATGACACAAAAGTGCAGCAACAACAACAATAAAAATAGATGAATTGGACTTTCTCAAAATTAAAAATTTTTGTGCTTTAAAGGACACTGTTAAGAGAGTGAAAAGTCAACTGAGGCAAAGATTCAAAACAATAACGACACCAAATGTTAGTGAGAATGTGGAACCACAGGAATGTTCATCCAGTGCTTGTGGAAATTTTCAGTGGTACAGCCACTTTGGAAGAGATTTTCTTACAAAACTAAGCATACTCTTACCATATGATCCAGCAATCATGCTCCTTGATATTTAGCCAAAGGAAATGAAAACTTATGTCAACACAAAAGCCTGCACACAGAGGTTTATAGCAGCTTTAATCATAATCACCAAAACTTGGAAGCAACAAGATATCCTTCAACAGATGAATTGGTAAGTAACTGTGGTACATCCAGACAACAGAATGTATGTATTTCAGCACTGAAAAGAAATGAGCCATGAAAAGACATAGAAGAAACTTAAACACATCTGATTAAGTTAAATAAGTCACTCTGAAAAGGCTATAGAGTGAATGATTCCAACTATATGACATTCTGGAAAAGGCAAACTATAAGGACAGTAAAAAGTTCCGTGGTTCCCGGGGAAGGGAGAGGGGAGGGAGGGAGGAATAGCTGGAGCGCAGGGTGTGTTTAGGGTAGTGAAACTACCCTATATGATACCGTAGTGGTGGGTTCATGTCATATATTTGTCAAAAACCATGTAATTCGCAAAACCAAGAGTGAACCTTTATGTAAACTACCGACTCTGAGTGACAGTGAAGTGTCACTATAGGTTCATCAGTTGTAACAAATGTACCATTCTGGTACAGAGGGATGTTGATAGTAGAGGAGGCTGTGCACGTATGGGGACAGGGTGTACATGAGAACTCTCTGTACTTATGCTCAATTTTGCTGTGAATTTAAATATCTCTGAAAAATAGTCTATTTTTTGGTCAACCCATAGAATGAGTGAAAATATTTGCAAATAGTATACCTGATAATAGATTTGCTTCCAGAATATATAAAGAACTCTTACAACCCAATAATAAAGGCAAATAATCTGGTTTAAAATGATCGTAAGACTTTAATGGACATTTTTCCAAAGAAGAGCTACAGGTAGCCAATAAGTATGTGAAATTATGCTCATCATCATTAGCCATTAAGGAAATGCAAATTAACACTGCACCAATGAAGACACCAACCACTCCACACTCGCTAGGATGGCTATCATAAAAAAAGACAGTGTTTGTGAGAATGTGGAGAAATTGGAACCTCATGCATGGCTCTGGGGATGGTAAAATGGTGCAGCTGTTTTGGAAAATAGTTCAGCAGCTCTTCAAATGTTAAACAGAGAATGACTGCATGACCTAGAAATTCCACATCTGAGTGTATACCCAATATAATTTAAAACAGGTGCCCAAACAAAAACTTGTCCACTAAAGTTCGGAAACACTGTTCACAATAGCAAAAGGTGGAAACAACCCAAATGTCTATCAACTGATGAATGGAAAAACAAAATGTGGTATATCCATAGAATGGAAAATTATTTGGCAATAAAAAGAAATGAAATATTAATACATGCTACATGGACGAACATTGAAAACATTGTACTAAGTGGAAGAAGCCATACACAAAGGCCACATCATGTATGATTCCATTCATATGAAATGTCCAGAATAGGCGAATCCACAGCAATGAAAGATTGGGGTTATAAGGAGCTGGCTGGAGGGGAGAGTGGGGAATGACTGCTAATGTATATGGAGTTTCTTCGTATGGAGATGAAAATGTTCTGAAATTAGTGTTGAAGGCTGCACAATCCTGTGCATACACTACATAGCACTGAATTGTATACCTTAAAAGGGTGAATCTTATGATACATGAATTATGTCTCAATAAAGCTGCTGTAAAAACAGTTGACTGGGTTGGCAAAAAACTCAATAGCTAGAGTGTGGTGATGTTTTATCAAACTATCCCAGAGACTCCAGAGGATTACAAGCAAACTTGCCATTTCTAATATATACAGTCAGGTTAAAATAAACTGGGTAAATGCTTGATTTGTGTTTTAAAACAAATTGAAAGTCTACAGCCAAGTTCTCTCACTACACCACAAAGAGTATGGCTTAATTTGTTGTTTGCCAAAACTCACTCCATTTTCTTGACTGAAGTGGTCCTTTAGACGGATACTATAGAGCTAAAAGAGTGCAGAAGAATTAAATTCTGATTTATCCCCTAAAATCCCATGGAAAATTTAAATGGCCAAATTTTAGAAGAGCTCACTCAAAAACTCTCTTAAAAGTATAAAGGCATAAGTCACAGCCAAATTAAGTGAAAAACTCCTCCCTCCCGGATCTTTCATTCAAGAACAGAATTTAATGCCTGATCAGCCATGTTCATGAGCTGATCACCTTATCAGTTGCCTCTGGAAATTCCCAGGTAGGCTGTCCAGCCGCCGCTTGCATTTACTTATCCCACTGTCTCACTTCTGGTTGCTAGGAAACCACTTCTTGATGACCTATTGGAATATTAAAAATTTATTTCTAATCAAGTTTTTATTTTACATGGATTCAGAAAAAGAAGAAAACAAGGTCCGATGCACACATAGAACAGCTTCCAGAATGAATTTAAATCTCTGGTAATAATTCTAAACTCGTTTTTTATTTAAAAATTGAAAAACCTGATTTTATCATTTAAATTGCAAGTTTTAGCCTTGTGTTAGTAGTTTGTCCATCAGTGGAAGGGGAGGTCATATCACAGAATCCTTTCCTTCCTTCTAAAATGGCTGGCTAATTTTGTCTCTCAAAGATGAAACCTCCAGGGTATAGAAAAAAATCCTCTTTCAGAGAAGACTCATTTTCTTCTTATTTTTTAGGGCTTCCAGGTTCAAAACTACAAACTGGAACAATCTATTTTCTTGACTTCTAAAAGTGACAGAGATTAGAAGGTTAAAAAAAAAACTGGTATTACTCAATTTTTTTATTCCAGTTAATTCAGTTCAGTGATGTGTGCCGAATACCCTCTATGCACAAGTCATGGTACTAACCAATGTGGACGGTGTAGCGGTGAGTTGGCAGCGGTCACTGTCTTCCAGATGGTCGTAAACTAGTGAAGAAGTGGGCAAGGGCACCATGTCAGTGTCAGTCCCAGGGGAGCAGGGGACTGAGTCAGTCCAGGCGCAGCGGGTAGAGTCCCGGCACCTGCTCTGGGTCTGCAGAAACACAGGTCGGGAGCCTGCGTTGGTTGGGTGTGATCCAAAGGGTCAGTTAAGTACGCAGCATCGTCAGGGCACTAGAGCACCCCAGAGCAACTGCTCGAAGCTGGTGGCCACACAGGGAAAGCTAATGGGTGAAAAAATTCACGGCAGGGCTCGTCGGGGACTCCTAAGTGGCGCCTGTGGCCTCCGCCCCGGACGCTGAGCGGGGCTGGTAAAGGCGGACGCGACCTAACTCTGACTTGTTAATACCATGGGGTGGGGGCAACTCTATCTGATGAGAGACTAGCTGAGGTTCAAGAAGGCTTTGCAAGCAGCGTGATAGTTAAGCTGGGCCCTAAAGAATGGGTAGGACTTCACTAAGTTGAAGTTCACGAAATGGGCACACAAAGTACAAAGAAGAGGAAAACAAAATATGAAGGCTGGAGAACGCTGCTGTGGTAAAGCAATGGCTAGATAGAAACGGTGGGCCAGGAGTGGGGAATGTGTTCCGCTGTGGGGTGAGGAGACAGCGTGGCACGGGGTCCTGGGCCAGATTCAGAAGGGCCTTGAAATGCCATGCTGTGCAATTTGGACTTTATTCCATATGCGCAGTGAGGCTCCATCCAGGGTTGTTGAGGGATGCAGTGTCGTAAAATACTGCCTTTCAGTAAGAAGCTTACGAAGCAACTTGGCTCAGTAACAGTTAAAAATTAATTGCTGTTAAACTTGCCCTAGTGATTCTCCTTATGACCCTCAGCTCCCTTCTTCCTCTTCCTTCTCCTGCGCTGTGCCCCAGGAGGCTGACTTCACCAGGCTCCCTTGCCCTCTGCCTTCCAGCAGGACGTGGCCCATGGAAGGAGAGAGAGGCAGGCATGTGTCTGGTCAGTGTTCCTCCACCAAGGCCTCAGCTCTTGTAAAGTGTGCCCTTTCTATAGGCGCAGCTCTCACCGAGTTCTGGCTACTGCTTCCTTCTCCTGCCCCTTCAGGTCTACGGGCGGTAACAATTCCAACTGTTGCCAGTCCTGGAGGCCTCATCATCCCTACAACTTTCTCTTTACCTTGATGTAAAGGTAAACCTAGGCGAGGGGAAGGTTATCTAGGGCCACCCTCAGTTTAGATGAGTCACTGAGAGGCTCACCATATGGCTCAACGTATAGTCATACTCATGGCTTAGATTTATTACAGCAAAAGGATACAAAGCAAAATCAGGAAAGCTGAAAGGTACATGGAGTAAAGTCTGGAAGAAACCAGACACGAGGTCCAAGAGTGCTGTCCCAGTGGAATCACACAAGACATGCTTAATTCTGCCCACAATGAGTGTGACAGCAGTGTGCAATATTATCTACCAGGAGAGCGCATTAGAGACTCGGTGCTCAAGATTTTTACTGGGGGCTGGTCACATAGGCCCCCCTCCTCTGTCTAGCACATACCAAAATGCCAGACTCTTAGAAGGAAAGTAGGTGTTTGGCATAAACCATAGTGTTTACACAAACAGCGTAGGCACAGTGAGCCATTCTTATCAGGAGACAGTAGGGACCCTCTCCAA
This sequence comes from Vicugna pacos, assembly GCF_048564905.1. Taxonomy (NCBI): domain Eukaryota; kingdom Metazoa; phylum Chordata; class Mammalia; order Artiodactyla; family Camelidae; genus Vicugna; species Vicugna pacos. The sequence continues at coordinate 42,462,768 of NC_132987.1, forward strand.
ACCCAAGTTCCCAGATGCCCACCAAGGACCAACTTTGCAAGTCAGCCGTCCTAAGGACAGCAATCTACTCTTAACTATTTTCAGTATACCTTCTGCAAATAATTTCTTCATTCAAGACTTTTCAATCAAATTCTTTCAAATATACCATCTGTTTTCTCCTGGAAACCTAATAACTACAAAACAGTATCTGTATCTATCTGTCTATGTATCTGTTCATGCACATGTATAAATTGATAGGCTGTCACTCCTGCAAACTCACGACTTTTCTCCTCAGTTTTACTTCGGAATTTCCCTAGTCTGATAATGAATGTATGTATGTTCATGTATAACTGAAAAATTGTGCTCTACACTGGAATTTGACACAACATTGTAAAATGACTATAATTCAATTAAAAAATTTTTTAAAAAAAAAGAATTTCCCCAGTCTGTGACCCACCAGGACATGAGGGCACCCAAAGCACCCCTGGGCCACTGAGGCACAGGCTTCGCTGTGAGTACGCCCTATCTTCACAGTCACATGATTCAGCATCTCTCTCCATTTGTTCCCTGGGTCCCCTCTGGGGATGGATTCTGTTCCTGACTCCCAGGCTGTTCATCTGAGACTCTCAAACACTCCCCACCACTTAACATCTCTTGTATTGGGGCTGGGCCCTTCGCAGTTCAGCCAGAAGACAAGGAACCCCACCATCCCCACCATCTGACTTTCAACTTGGCCCTTCTTAAAATCTCTTGACCCTGTCACTGCCTAAATGGGCCTTGAGTTTTCAAAGCTGCAGTAGATGCGTGGTTAACTGAACCTTTAGGCATTTTCATGCCCCCACTACCCCCAGCCATGATACCCACCGCCCAACTGGGACAGTCCCCTTATGCTTTACCCACTAGGCTCTGGGTTTTTTATCCCCTTCCCTCAGGTCCAAGCCCATCCCAGCTTCCTTTCCTGCCATTGTGAATACTTTGGCTGTCTACTGTTCCATTTAAAAACTGCATTAAATTTAGAGGCTTAAATCATCAACCATTGTATGGTACCTCATGCTTGTGTAGGTCAGGAACTTGCGCAGTGTTTGGCTGGAGCAGTCTGCTCCACGTCATGTCATCTAAGGCAACGTGGTGGTATTCAACTAGCAGCGGGGCCGGCTCGGAGGGTCCAAGAGTCTGGAAGCCTGGCTCAGTGGGTCTCCTCTCCACTTCCACGTGGTCTCAGGGCCTCTCCGTGTGGTTCCTCCAGCAGCTTGGTCATATTTCCCACACCAGAGCCAAGGCTCCAGGAAACCACGAGAGAAGCTGCCAGTCCTTTACAGGCCCAGCCTGGGGCCGAGACAGCATCACTCCTGCCATGTTCTATTGCTCCGAGCAATCACAGGCCAGCTTTGGATTCAAGGAGAAAGAGAATAGCCCCTGCCTCTCACTGTGGGGAGTGTCAGAGAATGCATGGCCAAATTTGTGGAGGGTCCCACGTCTCATAGCCAAGTATATTCAGATTATGACCAGAGACATATCTTAAACAAAGCACCCCAAACCACAGCTTGCTATTCCCAATTTGAGAATCACCAGCTAGAAATGGAACGCTGAGAATCACAGCGGCAGAGCCAGCCCTGGCGCACAGTAGGGTATCCGCAAGCTTCGCTCTCTAGTTTCCCTCCTTGTCTCTCTAGCACTGCGCACAGTAATGTCTCAGGCTAAAGAATCCTTTTCCCTTCCAGGCACTAAAGTCTGAGTCCCTCACAGCAGGAGGGTTATAAATCACAAACATGAGATTGGATTTTGCAACAGAACTGGTGTTGCAGATCCTTTGGCAGTGACTCTTTCTCACCTTGTCTGTTTTTTTTCAGAGGAGCATCTGTCAGGGGATGGGGTGTCCTTCTGTGCTTGTGTTTGTTTCCCTCCTGGTTAAGGCCAGGCCACCGTGCCCCAGGCGCAGGATGACTGTGATCCTCCTGAGGCCAGTCCAGGAGGCTGTGTTCAGGCCTTGTGCTCAGGGTCACAGAGGGTGAAACCACCATAGAGGAAGCCCCCTGGAGAAGCCCCCTGGACAGTGTCCAGGAGACCCTCCTACTGAATTCCACCTTCTCGAGAAGCTCCTGTGGGTGAGATTCCAGCACCCAGATGATTGTCACCCCAAAAGGCGTACATGCGATCTGTGTAAAATTGCCCAGCGGAAGCACAGAGGGACACCAATAGGAGAGACAGAGCACCGGGGGGAGGGGATTTTGAAAGGCTCTGGACATCTTACTGAATAATGTGTTGCTTCTACACATATTTTTTAAAGTAGAAAAGCAGTAAGAGTCATTTGCAGCACTAGCACATACAAAGCCGTTTCACCGCTGAAGTCCGCCGGAAACCTGCCTTGGCGCTCCGTGACGCTCAGCCCTTGTGCGGGTGATGAAATTACCATTCCACACTTTGTCCACAGTATTTCTTCCACCCACATTGCAAAGCACCTTCTCATGGGATACCACTTCACACACCGGAGGGCTGTCCGCCACGCAGGGCTGTTAGACGCACACCCCCCCCCCCACAGAAGAGGGCAGCGCCCAGGGAGGCCCCTGAGGCCCACTTCGTGTACCCCTGCTTGAACCAAAGAACAGCTCAGACTCTGCATGAGCGATCTGCCCCTAACAAATGATAGTGACTATCAGGACCAATCTGATTCTTTGTCTTAAGAATCTGAATGTGAGGCATGGGAAGCAGAAGCAGAGAGACATGCAGAGAGGAGACAGGAGCAAAGGCCAAGCAGCAGCGGAGGTCACAGTTTGATAGAAGTCATGAGTAAGTAAGCCATAGAGGAACCAGGAGATATTAGGCTGCGGAATCCACTAAAGAAGGAAAAGGAGGAAGGGCGAGGAGGAGGAAGGAGAAGAAGGGAAGAGGGCGAGGGGAACAAGAACAAGAGCAAGAAGGAGCCTTGAGCAAGCGGAAGTTAAAGGACAGATAAACTGGAGAGGAAGGTGGTTGGATGGAGGATGAATAACAGAGTCCAGGAGCTGAGTCCCTCCAGTTACAGAGCAGCTCACTTGGGACTGACAACTCCAGCTGCCAAGGGGATGTCCAGGTGGCCCAGGCCCTAGAACTGCACCCGATGACTTCCTAGCTCACAGACCCTGTGCCCTCCTCTCCCTCTGAGGCCTGATTGAGCAACTCCTCCTGGGTCCCCATGAGGACTGGCCACGAGGCTGACGGCATAATCTGCTTATGCCCAAGAGTTTCTTCACAAGAAATCTCCTACTATTTGAAGTGAATTGAGTAAGTGCCTATTTCTTGCTGCCCAAAAGACTAACTCACTCCATGGTTGTCATAAAAACCATAAGTATATTCTTCACAAACCAAATATAGGATGAGGAAAACATCAATGCTCTTAAAAGTTTGGTTTATCAATTCTGTCACTGTGACAATACAGGTTTAAGACAATACAGATTTAAGAAGTGATTGTTTTTACACCTTTTCTTTAGCTCTCCTAGTGAGACCACTGACAAGACAATGGCACCAGATCAAGCCTCTGTTTTCAAACCAGAACCCAAGTCTATATATGGAAAGTGTTCTATATATATAACCACTGCAGTCGACAGAAAGTATTGATGATATAATGTCCCAGAGGTTGTAAATCAGGGGTGAGACCACCTACTTGGGGGCATCTGAAATCAAGTTGGAACGTTTTCACTTGTCAGTGGCTGGGGTCTTCTCTTGGCATTTAATGGGAAAGGGTCAGGAATGCTAAAATCCATGCAATGTTCATGACAGTCCTATACAGTGAGGAATTGTCCTGGTAAAAATGCAAATGCTGTCACCTTTAAGAAGCACTAGACCTGCGCACATATGCTTGTGGTGACCAAACTAAAAACAACAAGCTATAGCCTGACGCACGGACAGACAGCACAACAGCCTGATCCACGGTCAGACAACAGAACAGCATGTGATAGATCGTGGTTATTCCAGAAAATTCTTACATATGCTGATTTAGCTACAGACCAGTCCCAAGCCTTGTAATTTGGCCTCTGTCATAAAAGACAACAAACTCCCTTCCAGGAACACCCTTATCCCAGGACAAGAAACAGGAAGATATATTTGTCAAGGTAAGAAGATAGAACATATTTTCTTCAGCAGTTTGTTAGCTGAATTGATTGCTTGTAAATGTTGAGACTCCGGGCACGCGGGCCTCCGTTTGCACGGCTGCCCGGGTCCTGCGTAAGTTAAGGGTTGGGCAGCTCACGCCCCAGGTGGCTAGTCTGGGTGTAACTTAAAAAAAATAAAGCCCATCATAAGACTCAGAAAAACAACCACTGCCCTTAACTCATACGATTTATCTACAATTGAAATTCTATTCCCTCAGAGAAGACTGTAGAAAGGATCTCTTTTCCAGATCGTAGAGCAGATGCCCTCAGATTCAGACCGGGGGTGGGGGGACATGTAGTTTTTTTGAAGGTTTCTATGTTTTCAGGGGCTCCTTGGGAGCCATCTATGCCTCTGCCTTTTCAGTTTCTGCCTCTTATCCCAATTTGTGAAAACTAGAGTCTTTGTTCACAAACGAACTACATGTTCCCTTATTTCTAATGAAACAGCTGCATGACTAACGTGGTTCCTTTAATCACCCGTACATTAAAGTGCGCGGATTGGAAGTCTAATCACTGACTTGCCTTTTAACGGCATTAAGAAAAATTTCTCAGATGAATAATCCAAAGCTTCCTAACATTTCTATTAGAGGAAAGGTTGGGAAACATTTTTTTCCTTCCCTTAAGAGCTTGTCTGATGACCAGAAATATCAATTTCAATTCAGTTTCAATCTCAGAGCAATTTTTTCCTTTACGTTTGGTTAAAGCTTTCATTTCTATTTTCTTCCTCTGATCACCTTGAAGGTAAATAAATGAAATAAAACAATGCATTTAAGTTTTCTTTTTCTGCTTAGAGCTTTAATTCACAGAACATTTTTCCTTTAAAAAGCACGTAAAATGGCCTTTTTTCTCAAAAATCTAACTGTAGTTTCTACTCAGTAATTATTTCTTTTTAAAAAAAAAACATGTGTTGTTATGGCAATTGCCCACTTGATTTCAAGCAGGCTTTGCAGTGCAAATATGACTATTTCCCAAGGAACTGGAAGGTTGTTTTATCCTTTGAGCTGAAAAAAAGGTGGCATTTCCATGGTCTGTAGCTCAAAGCCAGGGCACTAGATTAGGAGTCAGGAAACAGCTCAGACACCAGTTTGATGTGGGCCCCTCTGAACTCCAGTCTCCCCCTCAGAGCAGGAGACTTGTCGGAGGTCACTTCCAGCCCAGAAGGTCTGTAATTCCACAAGTTAATCTCTTCGTCCTGGAGAAAATGTATGGGAAGTTCCAGAGGTTCACTCTAGTGTGTCTGTCAGGGAAGCAGCTATTTTTCTTCCCTGTTACTCTCCAGGAGAGGTAAAGGCAGAATGAGGGACATGCAGAACAAGGTTATTTTACCACAAAGTCTCTTAGAAGTAAGATTTCTTAATAACATCAAGTACTTACATAGCATCCCGTATGTGCCAGAAGCTGTTCTAAGAGTTTTATATGGATCAACAGATTTAATTCTCACCACAGCCCTCCTAGGTGGGCAATAGTATTGCATCACCAGCTTACAGATCAGGGAGCCGATGTAACTGATTCTAACTGACTTATCCACGCGACTTCCACTGTCAACAGTGGCATGGAACTTGAACCTGAGATGTGGTTCCAGAGCCCAGGTACTTACTGACTACAGTAACCACTTTTCACCTATAAATAAGCAGACTGGGGCAGTGGGCGTGTCTAATATTTGGAGTCTAATTGCATTGAAATCCTGAGTTCACCACATTCTAGTTCTGCTACCTCTGGCTTACTCTCTCACAACCTCAGCTATTTATCAGCAAGACATCAGCTGGTGGTAAGGTTTTCACTAGATAATAGCATGGAAAAGCATTTTGTAAACCTTAGAGCCTTAAGCAAACAGTCACAATGAATCCATCTTTGGTAGATAATACCTTCAAGTGGCAGTTTCACTAACCAAGCTTAAAGTCACAAGCTAAAAAAGTATAGTTCTAACTTTAAAAATATAGGCTTCAATTTCTTTTTTGAGGATGATGTGCAGGGAGGAGAGGTGAGGGCCAACAGCAGAGAGAAACGATGCATTCAGGGGCAGTGAATCCTCCCAAGGGCCTAAAACAACAGTACTTTGCCTGAACCAAAGTAAGCGACAAAATGGCTTCTGAGTCGCTTCCTTCAAATCGTCACAGAGCCATTAAGCACTGGAAGGATTTGGGCAGGACCCAGAGACCACCGCGCTGGGTGGGACTCATTCAGCAGTCTCAGACAGGAGCCAGAAGAGTCTAAGTGAAAAAACACAGAAACATCCAACACTTGTCTTGGCCCAGCTTCCTGGGTAGTCAGCTCCTCTGTGACAGTCAGACTCATCCAGATGGAGCCTGTGAGCTGGCTGTTTAGAGTCAGGGGGCCTCCAGCAGGCATTCCCCACCTTCCCCTCTGTTTTCTGTTCCTCTTTCCCAGAGGTCCCAGGGATTCAACCTGCTTTTCTGTCCATTTCAGGGTTGCCTATTCTATCTCCTACCCTGTCTTTGACCTTCCTCTTCCGTTAAGATATGCTGTGACAGGGGACACAGTCTCCCCAGCCTCCCTCACCTTACTCATCCTCAGAATAAACATTTAGGCCTCTTTCATTTTGAGGATTTTAACACCAACCAGTTAGGAGAAGCAGCCAGTGGGTAGCAATAGATCTTAAATGCTCATATTACATCTTGCCTGCTTCCCAAATGCCAGGCAACCTCCCCAGAGAGCATCACTCCCAGAAGACAGCACATGTCACACTGGATCACACACCCCAGGCCAGCCCTGTAAAGACTTGGGCCCTGTAAGCTACTTCCTAGCTTTGGCTCTGAGGCTCACTCCTCCCCACGTCCCAATGCCAACTCCTTGTCCACTTTTCGGATCAGTGGCTCTAGTTTCTCTACATGAGCAAAGTCCTTTCCCCTGTGGCCCCCAAGGAAATAGTCCTTGGTTTCAGGAAGGTTTGCCCCCTCCCAGCACAGGTTCTCCTCCCCCTCTGTTTCAGGCTCCCACCTCTTCCCTAGCTGGATCCTTCTCTACCTGTTTTATCTGGAACCAGCCACTCAGGACGGTTACATCTTTGAGTGTGAAAGCTCTTATTTGTTTCAGCTGGAGATTTTTCTCCTTTTTTAAACTTTTCTAAATTATGAAAGAGATAATTCTCATTTTTATAAGTCAGACAATACAGAGAAGCAGTTCTTCAAAAGTTCATAGTCTCCTCACCTTCTAATCAATCCCATCCCACGGACTTAGCTGATGATACTAGTTTGCTATGCAATTTTCCCTCCCATCTTTCAAAATTGGATCATACTATTCGCATTTATAACTATTCTTAATCTTTTTAGAGTCACAGATCTCTCTGAGGGTCTGATAAAAGCTACGGACACTCTCCCTAACACTCACATGAATGCGCGCACACACAGACAACTTTGCATTTAGTCGAAGGGTTCATGGACCCAAAGTAATAATTCCAGTTTCCGAGCTTGTGCCTCAGGACCAGCTCTTCTCGCCCACGTGCTCTCAGCGGCTAGTCCTACAACCCCTGAAGCCTATGCCCATTGCTCCAGGAGTCGGCAAACAAATGACTTGTCCCGCCTACATGGAGTCCTTCTCACTCTGGAACCTCTCACTACAGTCCCGTTGCTTGTGCGAAGAAGCCCTTTCGTCTACAGCCCATTTTAAGAACCAGCAAAGGAGCAGAACTGGACTGAATGCTAAACTAGCCCTTCTAGTGGTCCTGAGCAGACTGGAGCAGGAACCGAGGGGTCCAGGGAGGGGATGACGGCAGCGGCCACCAGGGAGAGGTGCTGCGTCCCAGGCCACGTGTAGCCCCACGCCTGCAGCACATCCGACACCTCTGAGCTGGATGAAACCTCCGCAGTCCTCTGGGCCACCCTCCTCATTGTCCCCGTGAAACAAGAGAAATGATTTGTCAGAGGTCTTAAATGTGACCTGAAGGAAAATGTTACAGACCCATCCAACCACTTGGCTTCAAACCAGATATGTAAGATATGTAAGATAAATGGATCAAGATGGAGTTGAAGAGGGGAGGGTATAGCTCAGTGGCAGAGCAAATGCTCAGCATGCACAAGGTCCTGGGTTCAATCCCCAGTACCTCCATTAAAATAAATGAATAAATAAATAAATAACACTAATTTCCCTCCCCCCAAAAAAGATGGGGTTGAAGGCAACTCTGAAAGTTAGCTTTCAGGGACAGTCAGGAACTTGGGGGTGATTGTGACCTGAATAGAAGAAGGTGACTGAAGGAAAGGTTTAAAGAAAGCTTTAATCTGTGTGTTTAACCCCGGTTGGTGATTAGCAGCACTATACAGAGTAGAACGTTTAGGACTTGGGGTCAGAACACCTGTTGCTTATCACCTATGTGGCTTTAGACATGTCACTTAACTTCCCCAATCTTTATCTTCCAGATAACAAATTAGAAATTCTCATAACCAACATCTATAGGGCTGTTGTGAAACTCCTAGAAAATGTGTGTTCGGAGGAGTTCTAGTACTTGGAAATATTGAAGTAGTGTCAGCAGTGTTTCTTGTTATTACCTATTAAAATAATGCCAGTGAAGTGTCTATTTCTGAAAGGGAATAGCCCAATAACTTCAGAATAATTAGTGAGAAAAGGGTCAGGTTTCTTTGCCAAGCCTTCCGAAACACCCCGAATAAATCAAGATGTCTTATCTAGGGTCAAAGTCAGGCGACGTCTCCTATTGGAAAGAAGGTAGGTCAGTTGTCCCCAGGGTTCAAGAGTTTTCCCTCAGGAACTTAGGAGAAAATAAATCAGCAGAAACCTTTCAATATCTCCTTCCCAAGCAAAAGGTTCAGCATATTGACAAGACATGAGGGAAGTCAAGGATGGATCTCAAATGGTACGTATTCTCAAGTCTCTTCTGCTCTGGCATTACAGGTGCTCCCATGATTAATATGTCCTCTTACCAGCATCCTCCAAGGAACAGCTCTGGAGGAGGCTCTGGGTAGGAAGCACATAACATGAGCCTTCAGACCCAAACAGTTTGTTGCTGCAGGAAAACTTTGTTGACTTGCCAAGAATCATCGCTAAGATAGCGTATTCCAAACAGTATCATGTAAGTAATGAACCCTCACAGTTGTGAGATTGGTCTTCGCTTGTTTCTTCCCTGAGGGACAGAGATCGATTGTGATTTAAATTCTTCAGGAATAAAAACCTTTGGCTGCTCAGCAAGTCCTCCCTCTGGGGAAACCAAAGTTTTCCAACCTGGCTCTGACTGGATTTGGAGCACCTCCGAGATGGAAAAATATTGAACAAAATATGCAGGAGACATATTCTGTGATCACCTTGGCCCCAGGCAGACATCACATAAACACTTGAGTCTGCTCTTATGTAAAAGAAACAGGATGGGGAGGAGAGGCAACTTGATGGGAACACTGAGCTATTTTCCTGGCTATATAGGGCTGTGGTGAGCTGCACGCCAGCACCTTAACCACTCCAAAACTCGTGTCTCCTTCTCAAAAATTGAGACACTAGTTTAGAATCCCTCCAGAGAACAGTGAGTAAGAGACATCTATAAAGGGGACCAATCCTCCTGCAGTCAGGATTAAAAGCTTTAGAATCATAGTCAGAGTGTCCTCAGCCTCTTTGACAGGGAACATTGACAAGGCTCCCCCAGTGGGACCTTGGACTCCAGCTGCATTCCTTCAAGAGCAACTGAGGTTACCTTTGCCTCCACAGCTGATGTTCCTGTCACCTCAGACACAGTGTTTCACGTTTCTCATCTCTGCTCCCTGATGTAAAGGACTCATGCAACCCACGGATATCTTTTCTTGAACCCTGATAACTTCCCCCTTCAGACAATCCTTCAGCCAAAAGCACATGCCTCTTTTCTCCTAATGGTGTTTCTCCGTCTTCTAACAATTACATCCTTTCCAACCACACACACACACGCACACTCACACACAGAGACAGAGAAATAAATAAACTCCAGGGAGAGTCACACTGTCTTGTCCGGGTGGTGGTAGGATTTGTTATTGTGACTACATTGTCAAATCATAAATCCTAGGAAAAGAACAAAGTGAAAACAGAATGTCTCTGTAGTAAGTTAGAAGTTGGAAAAAAAAAAACTCTGCTTTTAATTTAGTGGGAAAAAAACAGAAGCAGCATACATAGATCTTTAGCCATCTTCTAGGTGTGGTATCTTGGGGAATCCTAGAGCCAGGATGCCTGGGTTCTGCTACGAATCAATCCTGTCACACTGGACAAGTTGTTTAACCTCTCTGTGCCCCAATTTTCATCTATAGATAGTGTTAAGCACTAGTATTAATCCACAGAGTTATCGTGAGGTAAATAACATATGTAAAGCACTTAGAGCAGTGCCTGAGACATAGTAAGCACTGCATGTATTAGCTATTATTAAGGTGAACTTGGCTTAAGAGGCTGGTTTGTTTCAGCAGGGGTAACTAAAAGCTACCTGAAGGTGGAGTAAAAGAGCTACGTGCATGTGAGCTATACTAAGGGCTGAGCACACTGCCTGGCACATCGTAAAAGAATAAAGAAATTCTAACTGTTGTGGCGTAGCCACAGCTCAGTTGGCTGGAAGACAGTACTAAAAATCTCCATCCCTCCTGGGCACAACTGCTGGATTGACAGCAGGAAGGTTCGGCTGAGAGGGAGCAGTAGGTTGGCCACAGTATGTCAACGACTGCAGAAAAACCGCCTTCGCCAATGGTTGGATGGCAACAGCGTCTCAGTTCGTGAAAGTCAGCATGTTCCCTGGACATAGAACACTGCGAAGAAGACAGGGGCATAATGCGTCTCCCTAGAACACACACACACAACCACTCTCTCCACAGCGCCCTCCAGAGTAATCAGGTTATTTCATTGCAAAGAATGCGATGAAAATGCCCGGGGCATCCTCAACGTGTGAGTCACATGGTACCTAAAGTACTTAGAGATGGCCTCATCCAACTCCACTTACTGGATGAGGGTGAGGCTGAGCAAGATGACGGATGGGGTGGTACCGTTTACAAGAGAGTTGCCCCAGGCCCCCTGGCCAGCTAGTGGCAGAGCTGGACTTACAGGCAGGCCTCCAGATTCTAACTCCTCGCTCTGCTGCATTGCCTCCCACTCCTGCACTCTTCATCACCCACCTCAGAATCTTAAATCCAATATTAATCCAGCCTTTCTCTGCACCTCTGGAATTCCTGAGATGCCACATCATTGGGGACTTCTAAATCCTTGTTGGCTGCTGTCACATAGGGAGTGAAAGTGACTCCTCTTCCTTGGCAGTTGCCTTGAGGCAGTGGCCGTGCACCTCCACCCTGTTCTGTGCCTGTCTCCTGATTGAATCATCCTCAAAGCTCCCTCACCAAATAGCAGAACTACTCGCATTCCAGATATTCAGATAATGCGCACTTGACCCTTGTTGAGGAATCCATCCTCTCTCTGGTTTTTTGGGGTTTTTTTTTTTTTTGGTGCTTATATGCATTTTTTTTTTTTATTGAGGTATAGTTGATTTACAATGTTGTGTTAATCTCTGGTGTACAGCCGAGTGATTCAGTTATACATTCACATATGTATTCCTTTTCATATTTTTTTCATTATAGGCTATTACAAAGCATTGAATATAGTTTCCTGTGCTATACAGTAGAACCTTGTTGTTTATCTATTTTATATATAGTAGTTAGTATCTGCAAATCTCAGACTCCCAATTTACCTCTCCCTTGCCTTTCCTCCTGGTAACCATAAGTTTGTTTTCTATGTGAGTTTGTTTCTGTTTTGTAAATAAGTTCATTTGTGTCATTTTTTGAAGATTCCACATATAAGTGATATCATATGGTATCTTTCTTTCTCTTTATGGCTTACTGCACTTAGAATGATGATCTCCAGGTCCATCCATGTTGCTGTAAATTGCATTATTTTATTTTTTATAGCTGAGTACTATTCCATTGTATAAATATACACTTCTGTATCCAGTCGTCTGTCGGGGATGTTTAGGTTGCTTCCATATCTTGGCTATTGTATATAGTGCTGCTATGAACATTGGGGTGCATGAATCTTTTCAAATTAGAGTTTCCTCCAGATATATGCCCAGGAGTGGGATTGCTGGATCATATGGTATGTCTATTTTGAGTCTTTTGAGGACTCTCCACATTGTTTTCCATAATGGCTGCACCAAACTACATTCCCACCAACAGTGCAGGAGAGGAACCCATCCTCTTGTTTGTTCTTTGAAATGTTGTTAGGGAAATATTCAAACCCTGGGGTTTAAAAAATATTGCTGAGTGGTACTGACTAATTCCTGAGGTCTGGTTTAATATCTGATTCTTTTCAAGGTGATGGTAAGAAGGGACGCATTTATTTCATCCCCACGGTTGCATGTAGGAAAACAGCAGACCAGCTGACTTGGGTTCAATGTGTCAAGACCTATAAACTCAAGTTCATTGTTGACCATACTTCCACTTTCTCCTGATCACTCCCTATTTCACTGTTTTATAGCCAGATGCTGGTGGTTGACAACAAAATAGTCATTCATTCCTTCATCCTTGGTTACTTGGCAGCCTTCACTGAACCAGAATCACTGACGAACTAGGTCCTCCAGACCCTAGTAAGTCCATCAGCGGATTATAGAAATGATGAAAGGGGATCCTGACAAACAGTAACAATCCAGGTTAACTTTCTATGTAATGAAAACCAGACTCCAGGAATTTCCAATTCAAGAAAAGAATAAATGAAAATAATCACAGTTGATTATTTCTCTAAGCAAACAGTTAGAAAGTTTCTTGTTTTAGCATGTAAGCATTTTCCCCGGCTGCATTATTATACCATGCCACATAAAGTTATGACTCTTCCCCTTTTTGCTTAGTATTATTTTAGATTTCTAAGGGATCTTCTGACTCATCCTGTAGCCCTGAGTACATCTCCGTAAACTTAATACTCTCAAGATGCACAGTTAAGCATAGTGATTTAAATATTTGAGCTTAGAGACAGACCTTGGATCAAATTCGTGCTCTGTCCCTTTCTAGTTGTGTGACCTTGTGCAAGTTTCTTAACATTCCTAAGCATCAGATCCCTCACCTCTGAAATGATGATGATAATACTAATTTCAGTGTAGAGTCATTGTAAGAATTAAAGATAATGAAGGCTTGGTGCTTAGCACCTTGCTTGGCTCATGTAAGTGATCAATAAAAATCATCTACTATCATCATTGCCATCATCATCATCATCATCATCAGTCACACAGTCATTGCCAATACAAGATCCTCAGTTACAAGCTAGAGACCAGAGAGGAAGCCCTCAGGTGGTTCTGGTAAAGTAGACAGTGGCACTGTGGCCAGGACTGGAACATATGCCAGTTCAAATCCCAGATCTGTATGAACATTAGACAGTACTTAGTTTCTCTGTTCCTCAGTTTCCTTATCTGTAGAATGGAGATGATAACAGAAAACTTGCAGATTGGGGTGAAGATTAAATGAGATAATGCCACTGACAGGACCGAGCCCAGCACCTGGCCCACGGGAGCAACCTTTCCCTCCCTTGCCCTACGGCTGCTAGGCTCTTGTCCTTGGTCCTACCCCTGCTTATCACCTCCTGCAATGAGGGGAGGGAGGCAAACCGCAGTCGAGGATGCTCTGAGGGAACCTGGTTTCCTGATTCTGATCTTTTTACCCCATAACCCCAAATATAAAGTAGCGTCTCGGAGGTTCTCTGCTTAGTAAACGAGAAAGTATGTGAGAGGAAAGCAGTGACGGTGGCTGGGAGACCTGGGGAAAGCAGGCCTGGGGAGAATGAGGAATAGCAGCAAATTCTGGCTGCGAGCCACAGATCTGTGTGGGGGCCGGGACAGGACAGGGGACGGCTGGGATCCGCTGTTAACCTGTGATCAACAACCCCAACTTGGTGACTCAGATCCTTCTGGCTTTTGGCAGGCGAGGCTGATATGCCACTATTCAATGAAATTTAAAAGCTTTCTGAAATATAGGCAGCCCTTTCTCTCCAGGTGTATTATGAAAAGATGACACAATTTGGACACAACGTATTTTCTAACCTGAAGCAATATTTACACAGTGTGTTAACGTATTTAAGTCAGTAAGCGTGTGTGTGTGTGTGTGTGTGTGTGTGTGTGTGTGTGTGTAGAGCACTCTCCCGTATGGTGCACAACACACTCACACATGTCACTTAGTTATCTTAAAACAAGCTGTTGTTTGGCATAATAACACCCCAGAGATTTTCACCAGCTAGTATAGTGTAAGATCAATACACACTATATTACTACTTAAATAATTAGGTCTTTGACACATCACCTACCCTCACCACACACAGAAAAAAGCAAAAACCTCACAGCAGCTTCTAACCCCAGCCCGAATACCACACTGAACGCCGCACCCTAACGCCATTCTCTATATTGCGGATCCTTCCCTTCCTCCTTTTCCGACGAGAGGGAAGTCGTGTGCGCCCCCTAGTGGCTCAGAGGCAAAATTGCACCCCCGGACCTTTGTTCTTGCCTGTTTACTAACAGTATGAGCAGCAGGGCTGTGGCCAATCTCAAGTGTCGAATTCAAGGACATTGAATTGGGCTGCAGTGTAGAGGTTTAGCTGCAGCTAGTGAAGAGGTTAAAAGGCTTTGGGTGCGTGGAACAGTCAGCTTCCTGTGTCTGGTGCATCTTCCTTGGAGTTCCTCTTTTCCCACGTAGCTGGTTATGCAAGAGGGGCTGGTGGACTCCTCCTCTCGTGACAACTCCCATCCCCAATTTTCCCACCCCAAAGACTTTGCTCCGTCCTCTCTGCCAAGTGTCCTGTCCACTCTAACCTGTAGCTATGGTGAAGGAAATGGTGTAGTGTGGGTGAAAACCTTGGAACCCCAAGAAAATCCTGTGTTTAATTTAGTCAAATTGCCAAAGTTCATTCGCAGCTCTTGCTTTGGTTTTGCCAGAAATTCACCTCATCGAAATCTTTAAGGGCCTCAATGTACAATTTTGCCACACCAGGAAAATAGCTCTTCCACTGCTCATCTAGAATATTTGTGGAATTTGCTAGCTCAAGATACAACCATAGTAAAGGCCACCTAGGAAGTACCATTTAAAGCAGAGGTGTGTTTCCCGTGGCCCCCACAGCTCACTGAATACCCCACTCCTCTGACAGCTACAGAGCCAGTCCCTACCTACGAACTCCTGAAGGCAGGGGCTGAAAGTCTTCAGAAATTCGTATTCTCAGCACCCAGCCCAGAGCCCAACACATGTTATAGACTGAATTGTGTCCATCTCGAATCCGTATGTTGAAGCCCTACCCACCAATGTGACTGTATTCGGAGATAGGCTTTTAAGGCGATAATTAAGGATGTCATAAGGGTGGGACTCTATCCAACAGAACGGAGGTTCTTATAAGAAGAGGAGACATCAAACAGCCCCCCACCCCGCGATGTGCACAGAGGGAAGGCCATGGGAGGACACAGAGTGAGAGTGGACCTACGAGTCAGGAAAAGAGGCCTCACTATCAACCTTTCCAGCACCTTGTCCTTGGACTGACAGCCTCCAGAACGGTGAGAAAATTAATTCCTGTTGTTTAATCCGCCCAGCCTGTGATTGTTACAGCAGCCTGAGAAGACTAATACAGAAAGGATAACTCTTTAATAGAACTCCTACAACCAGACCTTAACACGACTCTAAATTCCAGAGAAGGAGGGAGGACAGAAACTCCCATGCACTGAGAGCCGAGGTGAGTGGCAGCTTCGTGCTGCTGCTTCTCAAAGCAATTCACCAGTTGTCTTCCTGTCCTGCAGAAACTTGTGTGCATCCACCCCACACCGATGGGGAAGCACCCCCCTCCACTTCCTGTGCTGTGTTTCACCCCCTAGAACTTTCCCCCAGCTGCTGGCTGTGATTTCATGGGTGTGTGAGCTCGGAATCCAGTTCTCACCAGGTGGGATGAAATTAGGCAGCCCCACGGTCTCCTGCCCCGCCCCCACCGAGTACTGCTCCTCACTGTCCCCGCGGACACCTGCAAGCCCCCAGGAGTCAGTGCGGTGCTTTTCACGCTGCTTTGGATTTTATGGCCTTCGTTCCATTTTGATCAACAAAATGTAGTGAGAAAACTGGACTTCCTGTGAGGAATGAGCCAAAACCAGCGTTAGGTTGTCCTCATGAACCTTGTCTTTCCCTTCAATAACAGACATTAGACCACCTGCAAAAACATATCCACAATTACCAGCGACTTTTCAAAAAATAAATATTCACCACTCATTCGTGAAGGAGGAAAGGCTGTTGTCTCTGAACGTCAAGGGGGCCAGCAGGGTCTTTTCATCTTGGTGGAGGACGCGAGGCGCGCGGGTGAGAGGGCAGCGCCGCCGCCTGTCCAGCGCAGGGCTCCCGGGAGCTGCCGGCTGCGACCCTCAGCGCGGCTCCCCGGCCGCTGACGTGGGGCCTTGAGCGAGTCCCTCAGCCTCCTCATGTCTCAGCGCTCAGAACTCCTGCAGGATGTTTTCCTGCAGCTTCTTTTGTTGGTTTATTGTTAAATATATTTATATGGAAAGTACGCGTGGCAGAATAGTATTTTAAGGTTATTAATCAACATTTTTTTCCCGTGTTCCCTTAACAGAAACACACTACTATGTATAAAATAGGTAAACAACAAGGTCCTACTGTGTAGCACAATATCATGTAATAGCCTGTAATGGAAAAGAATCGAAAAAAGAGTACATACATGTATGTATAACTAAACCACTTAGCTGAACATCTGAAACTAACACATTATAAATCAACTATACTTCAATACAGAAAACAAAAAAACATTTTTCCTGTGTTTCCTTAAAAGAACCCCTCTCTTTCCCTATTCAGTGGGAGGCTCTCACTGAGCCAGGGAAGGGCAAAACCCGAGAAAAGGAGAAGAAAGGCCTTTGGTGACTAACAGCAATGTTTTGATTTGTAAATCCTAGACCAGGATGGCAAGGAGACGAATAAACAACAGATTTGGAAGGCTGCAAGGTGATAAAAGAGGCAGTTTGTCTGTCCCAGAGGAACAAAAGATTCCCTGGGTAGAAACACAAAGAACAGCACTGAGATGGGGCTCCGGGTTCCACCCACTCCTGGCCTGGCCCCCCACCAGTCCCAGGGACAGGGAGATGGCGAAACCCCCAGGAGGGTTTGGGGCACTGGGTGGAGCTCAGGAGGGCCGCAAGTTTACACAGCAACCCCGAAACATAACATGGGGACTGGCGGGAGGCATATCCAGGCTGCTGGGCTGAGATGGCCTCATGATGTTCCCTGTTCCCAGTGAGGTTCAAGGAGTAGCTGAACATTTCCCAGAAGAGCTTAGAAGTCCTGAGAGAGGACCCAGTCGGGAGAAGCTTTGAATTAGTAAGGAGGCTCCAGCATCAGTCTGGTCAACCATCTCCCTCAGAGGCCAGACGGGAATCAGGGCATCATGGCAAGGACAGTGTCAGTGACGAAGACTGTGGGGATGCCATGCTTTCCTTGTCCCCCTCCTAATCCAGTGCCACCATGAAAGCTTTGTGGAGTTTACCTAAAATGTGAGATGAAGAAGTGGGGTCCACTGAGCCCAGGACACCACACACAGGGGTGCAGGTTGCTCACTGCACAGTGACACCCCAGGGAGCGTGTGGAGACCACAATCTAGTTTGTGCTTTGCCATCACACCATGTGTACTGGTGGGGGCTGCACCCGCCCAGAGGGGTACTTTTTCCAATTTGCACAATAAGTCATGGGCCACTGGCAGCTTGACTGAGCCAATCTTGATTTGCAGAGATTTCTCTGAATTAACTGAAAAGTTTTCACTGCAAGAAGATTGGGATTCAAAGTCAAAATTAACTTTAGTACATAAAAATAAAGTTGTATCACTTGCACACCTGAATCTGCAGCCTGATGTTTGTGACCATTTTTAGTAGAGAACCATGTAAACAAACCCACTCCCCCAGAAAACCTCACCTCTATTTGTATCATGGTTAATATTTTGGTATATTTTCTTTCAGTATTTTCTCTGTAGTTTTCCATAATTAATACACAAGGTATATGCTCTTTGGTATCATGCATTTTCTACTTAAAATTGTATCACAGGGGGCATCATATAGAAAGTGGATCGCAACCTTGTCCGCAGTTTTGAATACCTGAGGTGCATATACACATGCTAGTGCCCAAGGCCACTGTCCCAGGCCAGTGGAATCAGAGACATAATATGCTATCAGGTGCTGGAATCACTAACTCAAGGCACAAGGGTGTAGAGAAGATGTCTGAGGACTGAGTCTTTGAAAACACCTGACTTAGATCAGTGCTTTTCAAACATGAATGTGGTGTGAGTCACCTGGAGATGTTGTTAAAATGCAGATTCTGATTCAGCAGGGCTTGGGTGAGGCCTGAGATTCTGCACTTCTCACAAGCTGACATGTGGTCCACTCTGGTCAGTGGACCACACTGAGTACCACCAGCTTAGAGGTCAAGAAGATGAAGAAGAATAAGAAAAATTATTTATAATTTAATCATTTTCTCAAGTTACTACAAAGTATTTTTGAATTATTATTTTCAATATTTATATATTCCTTAAAATGAACAGACCATATTTTTCCCTTGACCATTTCCTTATTATTTGTCAATTTCATTGTTTTCAGGTTTTTTATTATAACCAATGCAGCAAGGAACGTCTTTGTGCATACTTCTTTGTCTCCAACTTTTAAATGAGCAACTAACAGATGAAAGAGATGAAAGTGGTGAAGGGGGCGCAGTGTAGCACAACCACCCAGGGCACAAGTTCCCGTCCAGCATGGTCACTGTGACCATGTGCCCTCAGGCAAGTCAAGCAGTGGGGTTTTTTGGGTTTTTTTTTTAATTTTTAAAATTTTGGTTTTTATTGAAATGTAGTTGATTTACAATGTTAGTTTCAGGTGTACAGCAAAGTTGTGAAGGAAAAGCCGGGCTGATCTAACAAGATAACTCACAAGTCTAGGAATGTGAAAGAGAGGCTAGGCTGGGCTAACAAGATAACTCACAAATCTAAGTATCGGAATACTGATCTGAGTTCTGCTGGACTAACCTGTAAATCTAAGTTAATTAGTGTTGGTTTGCTCTTCATGTTTTTTTGCTAGCCAGCTGGATTTTCAAAGATAGATATCTGGCTTTGGAATGTTGGTTTGCTGCCTCCCTGCCTCCACTTTTGTGATAATGATGCTGCTAAAGCCGTTCCATGCCTATTGGCCGAATACCCCAAGCTTGTACTTTACCCTGTAAAACCTCATGCGCACGTCTTGGAGGTGCTCAGAGCTTCGGAGCAGAAGCCCCTCTGAGCCCGCCGGCGTAATACATCTGAGCGCTCCAGCCCTCCGAGCGGTGCTTGTTTCTTGGCTGGCCTGTCGTTTCCTTAACAAAGTGATTCAGTTATACATGTACATACATGGAGATGACTGGATAAAGAGCAATGGTTTTTTGCCTCAGTTTTCTCTGCTATAGGACGGGCTTTTTCTTTTCTCATATTTAGAATAAAAGGAGTTCACAAACTAATCTGCAACTCAGTACTTCCTTCTGCAGAGCCACCGTGTTATGAAATATTCATCATGGCTCAGAAACAATGACTGGGTGTGTGGACGGCAAGCCCTGGGGTCACCCCACCCTGAATCCTACCAGGTACTGAATCGCTGGTGCCACAGTAATGAGCAAACACTGGGATCTGGCCCAGCCTTGGCTGTTTGGACTCAGTGCCAGGGTAGGAGGTCTGAAAAACATGAAAAGAAACAGCTGAATTCCAAGACACTCCTTCAGATAAAGTTTCCTTTTAAACATTTGTATCATTCTTCATCAATATTTATGAAGTGATGACTAGATATAGCTGCATTCCTCTTGGGCCATGTCTAGAACTCACCCAGAACACCTGATCAAAATACAGTTGCTGTTTGTTTGGTGGGGGAGATCACTTTTATAGGCAAGCTTCTTTGAAAATGAGGAACCAAGTCAGCCTCATATTGTAAAGAAAAAAAATCATACTCAGTCACATGAGCACAAAAAGATGAATGCAATTTTTTTTTAAGGGCAACATGGTGTGGTAGAAAAATCATAGAATTCAGAATCTTGAGTTTAATTCCCAAATGAGCCTCTTGCTAGCAGAGAATGAGAGCAAGTTAATTAACTACTTTGAGTTCCAGTTTCTTCTTCACAAAGCACTCTACAAGTTATTATAAATGCAGAGAAAAATACTTTTCTAGAAGGAATCAATCTATCTGGCCTATCAGGCAGGCAGGATGTTAGCAAATAACTTGCCAACATGTTGAAGATTGAGGCCCCTGAGGGTTTCATCTCGTATTCTTAAGTCTAGTCTTTGAGGGACACCAGGAAGCTTCCAGGTAAGTTCCTCAGTAGGTGCCACGTGGTGCCTGGAATTTCCAAACGACTCATTTTCAGGGTTAAGTTGCTCATCCTTTGCTTATGTTAGAATTACCTGGGAAGAATTTTTTAAATGCCAATGTCCAGGCCCCACCCTCGACCAACTAAAGCCATGTTCTGGTATTGTTTACAGAGCTCCCCGCTGATTCCATTGAACAGCCTGAGCTCAGAACTGCCCGCTGAGTTACAGTCTTCGGACACCTATTGAAAAATCCAGAGCCGGTAAAATTGTAAGTAATTTTCCTTTCCGTGACCCCAGTCACAGAAATTTGTCACAGCTAGTCAGTCCTTCAGCAGTGCACCTCGGGAAGGGACATAAGCTGGTGATCCTGGACGTCCAGATGATGGACAACTCAGAAGAGCCTGGAAACCCTGCACCTCTACAGAGAGGCAACATGAGAATAACCTGGCTCATCCTTAACATGATCAGTTACCTTTTACTGAGTCACTACTAGGTGCCAAGTACCGTATGTCAAGCATTTCATATTTTATTCTTGCAGTGCTGGTGTGGAGGCTGCAGACAAGGGTAGGGGTAGTGAGTGTGGAGTAATAAGAGAGTGCAGCTTTTCTGGAAAACAACTTGGCAATATGTGCCAGGAATCCTCAAAACATTCACATTCTTTGGCTAAAGACTCCACTTCAAAGTGGCAATCCTGCAGAAAATGTCACAAATGCAGATGGTGCTTTTGTTCATAAATATGTTCCCTGCAGCAGGGTTGATATCAGTAAGAAACTGGGAATAACATAAATCCCCAACAAACGGACGGTGATTGCATCAATGTTGCTACATTGTACACTGGAGGATGGTGCAACCATTGAAGATGTTTTCCTCCATGAATAATTTTACCACGAGGAGAATTTTATGTTATAAAATATTCATTGTACAACAAAGTAAGATTTAAAATTGTATCTACGGTGTGATTCAAAGTTCCAAAAATGGCAAATAATTATAAAATTTGTTACACAACAAAGTTGGTTGGGATTGGCCAGACCCCATTTGTACCCTTATCTCCTTCAGACAGCAAGCTTCAAATGGTTAAAAAGTATACTGTCAAAGCGAGAACCTTTTAACAGCAAACACTTTGAGCATGTTACGGTGCTGTGGAGTCATCTTTGTTTTGGTTCTTGCACTGAGTCCTGAGTGTGTGGCCCCCCTCTCCAAATAAAGCCAGGCTGATGTCAATAGTCAGAGGAAACAGAAAATAAATGACAACTGATTTATAATACAACCCAAATATTTGTTTCACAAGTTTTTCTCACTACTAGAATCTGGTTCTCTGTGGGTGTGAAAAGAAGAGGAACTGAGAAAGAAAGGAAGATTTGCAGAGAAGAAAACAAAGGAAATGGAGCCTGTCGGGGGGAAAAGCAAGCAGAACTGTGTCTCTTGCTGAAGGAATTGCAGGTCTCCCGGTTCCCTGCAGAATCTGCTTACTCCACACACAGCCAGGGTTGCTTTGAGGATCTCGCCATTTTCTGCCGTTTTGCATCTTCTCTGGGGATGGCCTGACAAAACCGACCCTGCTACATTTTTCAGAACCATGTTCCCCTGCTATCAGCTTCCTTCTCCCTCCTGAGTCCCCACATCCAGGCACCCGAAGCCTTCCTGCCTCTTCAGTTTAGGACAAGACTCCAGTCCCAGATCTGACAGTCCCAGCTTTTTCCAATCTGAGGCTGCTTTTTTATTTAAAGAAACAACAAAACAAAACGGGGGGGGGGTGGGGGAAAGGAAGGCGCGCCACCTGTAGAGAAGCTGTGCTTTCATCACCGGTTGCTGGAGAACATCTGGAACGACCAAAGCTACCAGAAATTCAAAACTGACTTTTTGTGAATTTTTAAGAGCCATCAGAGCATCCACATACTTTTGAAAAATGGAACGTGTGACGCATTTTGTTTATGCAGCTTACAGACCAGGCTTGACACCCAAGAGGTTTCAGAGACAGGCCCAGACTCAGGACCGTCTTCCTCAGCACCTTGGCCTCCATCTGTCCCGTTCCCTCAAGGCCTGTACGTGAGATTCACCCCTGTGCTCCCTCTCAGTGAGCTAGTGAGTAACTCTCCCGCCCTTACCACCCACGGGAGCAGGAAACGAGCGTTTACTGTAACTGTGCTGAGTTCTAGGCACTGTGCCCTGTTACTCTTTTTTTTTTCTTTTGGGGGCGGTGAGGGTAGTTAATTTGGTTTATTTATTCTTAGAGGAAGTACTGGGGATGGAACCCAGGACCTCATGCACGCTAAGCATGCGCTCTACCATTTGAGCTATACCCTCCCCCTGTGGTGTTACTCTTATGCTGGGGGGACTAAGGGTGGAGAAGTTAAACTAGTAAATGCTGGAGGTGGGATTGTGTGACTCCAGAGCCCTTTCACCTGCAACCTACGTGAACTAAGGTACCACCCTCCTGGGTAAGATGACCTTTATAATTGTCTGCTGAAATAAACGCACAGACTGAAAGTGGAGAGTTATGTTTTACTCGGTGGGAGGACGCGAGCCGGGATGACAGCCCCTCAGATCGCCCTGAGGGACTGCTCCAAAGGGGTAGGGAAGGAGCTAGGATGTATAGGAGCTTTACAACAAAGACCAGGTAGTTGGAACATTAAAAGATTACTTGTTATCTAAAGAAAAACAGGCATCTCAAGTTAAAGAATTTAGTGCTCTTCTATGTATGGGAGGAAGCAAACGTTTGGGCTCATTGAATTCATTCCTTTGACAAGCACCTAGCTATCTAGGGCCAGTATCCTGTCCTTTCTTATTCTGAGTCTGCTCAGAGTGCACCATTGTGAGTGGCTGCAGAGGCTGGGCTGCAGGCCTGTTCTCACTGGGGGGGTGGCGGCAGCCGCTGATGACTTAGTTTCAGCATTCTTTGTTTACTGATATGGTTGCAGTATTTTCATTCACCTAATGAAGGGGAATTTGGGCACCTTAGCAGAACTATTTTGCAAATCACACCGCAGGTGTGGGCAACTGTCTTCTGGGCCTGGTCACTTCAGGCATCCTGGGCTGCTGATCCAGGCTATTTTTATGATATTATGATAAATCATATGATAACAATATATATGAAATTACATAATAAAGAATATAATTGTGATATATTGTAAAAAAAATAGGCTACTTCTTTCCATTCTAAAGATAGGATCCAGCAAAACTGAAGCCTCAAAAAAATAGGGGGATTTGATCTTGTGTCTGGTTGCTGCACATTTGAATGTAAAATTGCTCTTCAGATATTTCAGAGCCAGGCAGATGATTTTTCAGTCTAAAAACGAACTGGTTAAATTAAATCAGGCTTTGAAGTCCTTTGTGAATACCAACATTCTTTAAGGCTCTCTTGTAATCCAGATGTTTAGCTCCTTGTCCAAAACTCTTTGATTGGGGTGAATCCACCTGGGAACATATCAAAATGCAGCTTTTCTATGAGGTTTTTTTCTCTCTTCACCACTTTCTGGTTCCCATTAAGCCTGAGCCCTCCCAGTGACTTGTCTCTTAGCATAATGGCCCTCTTGTTTCAAGGCAGATCGCATGTACATTTGAATTAGTTATAAGAGTTTGTAAAAGTTGCATAAAGCTTCCAACGCTCTTCTCTGCTGTTAAGAGACACAACTAGTCTCCAGCCTTTGGGATCTTAGCTTTTAGTGGCCAAAAAAATAACTATAACTTTAAGAAATCTGTGCTCTCCAGAAATTTTCCGGGAGAACTCGCAATATCCTGGAGCTCACCTGTCAACTCTCCACTCCAAACCTCTACTCCTGGTCTCATTTCCGTCTCCTCTGCCTTCCTCATCAATACTCTTAAGAGCTGCTGTCCTTTTTATGATCACTTTGTCCCCAGTATGGGCACTCTACCCTTTTCCTCATTCTCCAAGGCAATGCCATTTCATGTAACAGACTTCATTGCACGTTTGAAGGTAACAAAGAATCACAGTGCAGATTAAGAAACGATGCAGAGTTAGATATGCAACACCAGTGTCCTTGAATTTCCTTGCTATCCTGATATACCTTTCCCAGCTCGCTGTCTTGCTACCTGTTATAACAAGAACTGGACGATAAGGTGTGGACAAGTCAGAATAAAGCCAGACCAGTTCTCTGTCTCCAGTCAGTCCCGGGACCCACGTGACCCAGACTCACGTGATATTACACTCAAACAGTTCAGGAACAACAGGACACTTGAATCTCTAACTGCATCTGTTGAAGGATATGACAGGCATCTGGTCCATAGCCCACGGAACCTTTCTCCTCTCCTCCTCTTCACTTCCCGTGGTTATTCCAGAGCCTCTCAGTCTCTAAGACTCCTTACTCCCAAGTCTCCTCTATGACTTTTCCCAAGGCCCAACCAAAGTGAATTTTTAATATAGCTCCTTTTCTTTTAACATTTCATTGTGTACATCAGTTTAGCCCCCCTGGCTTCCTTTAGTTTGTCCGTTTGCCTGGTTCCAGTATTCAGTGCTATAGAAAAAAACCTGGGAGTTGACCATCAAGCCAGAGTCTCCCCTACTGAAGCTAGGAAGGGAGGAGAAATCTGAGAATGGATACATTGACCATTCCTATGTCTATTATGTGTCAATATTGTTCCCTGCTGTAGTTCAAGCCTACCTGTTGCCAAAATACCCTCCCCCACCCCGTCCCTGAAGAGCCAAATAACTCAGCGACCGGGTCTTGGAGCGTAGGTAGAAGAGAAGAGGCAGCTGTGTTACTTTGCTGGCAAAGGGCACTCACAGCAGGCTGGTGCCTTCAACACCGGGAACCCCCCACTTGGGGATGGGGTGGGGTGGTTATATAGCCATCGCTCAAACAGTAAAGCACTGATAACAATCAACAGAACCATTTTCTCATCAGAAGACTCAGAATGGCCTCATGATGCCTCCAGGCGACCAGTTCTATAGAGGCCAGCCGTTGTCACTTTTTTGATCTCTTTATCTCCTAAGCACTCAAGGCGTGGTCTCTTTGGTATTTAGCTTACTTTGTAAGGTTACAGTTCTGTGGCTTTTTCCCTGGAGATCGACTCAGAGACCAAGCGTGATCATAGCTTTTGATTTCTGGAATAAAGTAGAAATAGTAGGATCAATAGCTTTAGTTTTAGCAATGGGTCAGTCAGGTCAGTTGACCGTTTTAAGGCCAAGCATAAGAATAAGCAATCTTTTAGCCTAAATGTGGTCATTTGTTAATCCTTCTTCATACCTTGGGAAATTAAAAACACGGTAATGCCTATGAGGTGATTGTGAGGCAGCTAAAGGTTGAGAAGCAAACTTTTTTTCCTGGCCTGGCCTTTCCCAAGCCAAGGAACCCACCTAACTTGAGTCCAGTTCCAGCTCTGCCTCTTTTTAGTTCCACGACCTCCACCAAGTCACTTAACCTCCCCAAGCCTGGGAGGAGACCATCCTGGACTTTTTGCTAGAGTCACAGGGCTCCTTATGTCAAAGGACCCCCTGGGATTGTCTTCCTTGGCTTCCATCCGCAGGGCCTCAACATGCCTTCTTTCTTCCTTTCTTTGGGGAGCTGCCATCATCATCTCTGTCCCTTGGGGTGTCTCACACCCAAGTTTGGGGGCCATTTCAATAATAATAATAATAATAATATAATTCCAACCTCTTTGTAATAGTGACATTGAAATGATAGTCCCAGAATCCACATGGTCAACTTGTTCTTGGCCAATAATGGAATCAAATTTGCTTCTGCAGTGCAAGTATGCTTCCTGAAAATCAGCACCCCTGAAACTGGGATAAAGCACTTTGACCAAAAGCAGTTCTGTGAGATAAATGGCTCACCTAAAACTAGAACAGGACCCCAGCAAGGGGCTAAAACAAGAAGTTGAAACACTGTTCCAACTTTAGTCTCTCTCCCTTCACTCATCACTTCCTAAACTCTCCTTTCCTCCAGCAAGCTCCTACTAACGGGTGAGAGTCCTCAGTAGCAGCTTCCTTCCTCGAGTCCTTTCCAGCTTCCTCCAGCAGCTCTGCCACAGGCCGTGCGGCCTGAACACTCTGCCCAGTAGTGCCCAGCCAGAAAGATTTTGGTGAAACAGAGGATTGCTTCTGCCTAGTTTCTGATTCTCTAGGCTCTGGGCTTTTCAGAGGAAGGGAGCAATTAACGCTGGTCAAAGTGGGGCACATCCTCGGATGCAGCAATGAGCCAGAAGCCACAGAGGGAGGACCAGGGTACAGTTACAGAGAGCCGAGAGATACACCCAGCACTGACTCCCACACTTGAGGGAGAAAGGCAGGAAACTGCAAGCCATCTCCATGCCCTCGAGCTGCCCTCACACTCCCCAGAAGAAATGTTTTGGTTACCTAAACAAATGCTTCTCAAATGTTAACATGCATATGAATCACCTGAGGATCTTATTAAAATGCACATTTTGATTCAGCAGTGGGGGTGGGCCTCAGAGTCGGCATTTCTAACAAGCTTCCTGGGGATGCTGACAATAATGTGCACAGCCCACAGGCTGAGTAGCAAGAACTGCTGGTTTGTGAGGTCCGTGGCTAAGAGAAGGAACTGAGAAAATGCATGAGATTCATTAGCTGGGAGTAACAGAAAGCATTCCTGCTGAGTGTTACCTTCAGCCTCCATGGCGTGAGTTAAAATATTACCTTATTCAGAGTCTGTTTTTACTTTTTTAAGGAAAAAACCTTTTAAGTAGCATGTGTATGCTGCTGTTTTGTGTGTGTTGGTGTGTATTATATTTCCATTTTCTTAGCTAAGTTTTTGCTTAAATGCAAAACTAATTCCAGAGCCCACAATACAGGGAGATAAGAGTTACTCCCAGCCAGGGCAGCGGTTCACTGGGTAGAGCACAGAGTTTAGAACCAAACAATTAAGGTTCTCGGCTGCTGCCCAGCTATTTCCAAATCACCACCTTGGCCAGTGCTTTTCAAACTTGTTGGAGAGGTTGAGTGCTTGGAAATCACAGTGCTTCCTACAAAGCACAGTGGATGAAATGTTTATAATTTTACATAATTGAGACAGGAAGAGGGCAGGGCCCAGCCATTCAAGGAATGCTACAGCAGTTAACATCTAAATGGTGAAAGATTCAACCCCCAGTAGGCCTTGATGAGAGATTTCAATTCTAGTAGATCTTGAGCTTCATTACACGCCCATTGTAATATGTTAACATGGTGAATAACACGCCCACAGGCACCATGGTAGTCCCAAGGCCAGCCACAAAAGGCCAAAGAGTAGGAAATGGCCAGCTTCCTGGGAATCCCAGCCCCTTCCCCTTATTTCTCTCTCTCTCTCTCTCCCTCCCTCCCAAGAGACGGCCCGCATTCTGTCTATGAAATGTGTACCTACTTTTAATCTGAGCACCCAACCCCCACACCTTGTGGCCTTTCTCTTGCCTTTCAATGTAGCTGAATAAATCTACCTTCACTCAACTATGGCTCGCTCTTGAATTCTTTCCTGTGCGAAGCCAAGGACCCACACTTGGCGGGGCACGTCCCAGGGGCTCAACTGAGACCTGGGACACAGCCCTCCTCATGCCCCACATCTGTTTTCCTGCATCATAAGGATATGATACAATTGTACTGGCAGAAAATATGGCTCTAATAAGTGAACACAGCATAAAATAACAAGTCGCCCTAAGTCCTTTTGAAAATGAGCCTCAGTCTGATTTGTAAAATGCAGGTAATAACCTTACCTCACAGAGGGAGACCTCTGATCCTTCAGCTGGAACCAAAGACATGCTGAAGATCTTTGCTCCCAACAAGGTCAGCCTTCCAGCAACCACGGCTTCCACTGCTGCTGGCTGCCGTGTATTTAGCATCTACCATATACCCGGTACTCTACTAAGGGCTTTGCAAACATCCCGTTAACCTTGACAACTCAGCTAGGTGAGTATCTTTATTAACTATATATTACAAAGAAGGGACATACAGTGGTTATGGCTCCTTGACAGAGCTCACTGGTCCTCACTCATCTTTCAGTTGGCCACTCACCAGCTCATGCTTCCAGCTCCCTCTCCCATGCTAGGACTTTGCTCTCTTCATCAAGAAATTAACAAGTAGCTTGTGATCAAGCAAGTCCCCATGGTAGTATTGATCTCTTCTGAGTCACAATCCTTTTGATTATCTACTGAAGGCCACAGAAACCTCCCCAAAAAACGCACATAAGGCGCATAAGCAAACACACCATCTTGCGTTCAACTTTGGGGGTTTGGGAATCTCAAGCAAACACATTCCCTCCTACACAGTTTAGGAGGACAAAGAGGGCCTTTTCAGGCTTCAAGCTGAACATGGCCTGGTATTCCAAGTGCTGACCTGAAATGTTTTCCTAAGCCATTTTCCTGACCATTTTATTTTTCAAATATTTATATTGATAAAAGATAAAACAAACACTAAATATAAAAAATATTCCCTGGCACCAGGATGCCCATAGAGCTTCCAACTTTTTTTAAGCATGAAGTCATCAAAGAGACTGTCTTTCTATTATTAGTAGACAATCTCAGTTCAGATTTGGGACTGACCAGAAAATGCTTGTTTCTCTTTCTCTTGGTATCTGAATGAAACAAGATACTTAGAGCAAAACAACATTATTGCTCCCTTCTGTTTTTTTGTTTTTGTTTTGTTTTGTTTTGTTTTTTGACATAAGAGGAGACTTGAGCTATTGACAAAACATATGGAGGTGAGACATACAGAATTTGGTGGTTTCTGTAACCTCCAAATATGGGGGCGGGGGAAAGCGGGAGTGAGGAGGAAAGGAGAAACAGAGGGAGGAAGGACAGAGATCAGATACTTGTGTTTAGAATAATTTGAAATTAATTCTTGTGCAGCTTGTAGATCCATGGTTCTCAAAGTGTGCTCCCTGGACCAGCGGCATCAGCATCACCGGAAACGTGTTAAAAAGGCAAATCCTCAGACCCCACCTCAGGTCTGCTGAATCAGAAACGCTAGGGATGGGACCCAGCAGTCTGCTTTCAACAAGCCCTCAAGGTGATTCTGATGCACGCTAAAACTTGAGAAGCACAGATCTTCTGACAGAGAGGTAACCCTCCCAGCTGGTCCTAAATCAAACTGCGGGCCCCGTAATGAAAGGAGAGCGCGGAGAAGAGCACCGCGGTGAGGAGGCCAGTGTTCGCGGAGCGACAACTGCAAGTCAGGCAGGCACTGTACGCGCTCGCGTCGCCCTTCCATCAGCCCTAAGAGTTTCTACTCTTGTCTCCACTTTAAGGATTCCTTAAAAGAGAGATTCCACAAAATAACTACTCAAGCTTACAGACCTACTAAGTGGTGGGTTCACAGTAGGAAATGTGAAAAGTACAAAAAGCTATAAAGAAGAATAATACAGACACTACCCACAGCCCCACTCAAAACAAACTACTATTAGCGTTCAGTGCATCTCTGTATAGTGTTTTTTTCACCGGCGTACAACCGCTTTGGATTTAGAGTTCAGGTTCCAGGGAGGGTTCCTGTCACTGAGATCTGAAGACCCAGGAACTCATGCCTGAGTCCCCAGCTTCATCCTGATCCTTTGGTTCTCCCCCACCCCCGTCCCTACCTTCGGTAATACACGGAAGTAAGAGCTTACTTAGAGAGTTAAACAAGTGAGCTAAAGAAGGTGCTGAACGTTGACCTAAAACAGAGTGGGAGCAAAGACCCTGCTCTAAGACTGAGCAGACATGGACCTTGAGCCACATGCGGAACAAGCTGCTTGTGTTCGGTTCCCTAGACAAAGGACGGAGGCTTGTGCTGAGACGTGTGCGCCTTGTGCCGGAGCTGAGGAGGGCTGCTGATCCTGGCACACGCTGCGAGGGCCCGTCCCGGCCGGGACACCGTGGTCTCTGCGCTGCGAGCCAGGCCTCGCGCACCAGAGTCAGGGAGTGGACGTCATCAAGATTCTGGACAGCGCTCTGTGATGTTTGGATGGTTCTCTGTTTAACCCCTGTGGAGACTGGTGTGTGTCTGCTTCATGCCAGACTCAGAGAAAACAGTCAAGATGAAAGATGGGAGGCTCAGGCTTATAGATGTTGTATTCATAAAGTGTTTGTTTTCCTTGCCGTTAAGACCACTCTTCCAAGTGAATCATTCTGAGTTTCATTAAAGTACAGCAAAAAAAAAAAAAAACCGCAAAACACCAATATGGTTTTAGCTATATAGCTGTGGGAGCCCAAATACAATGAGCTGCTTCTTTTGGAAAAAAACAAAGAAAAGAAAAATAGAAAAGCTTGGCTTTTCTCCCCAGCCCTGCCACTAATTCTGTGAAGCCTGGAAACCACTGCTGTCCTTTTACCCCTCAAACCCTTAGCTTTCACCGAACACCACACAAAAATGAAGACAACTTTCTTCATTGTCATGATGTTTGAGCAAAGATTTTATACGACAGAGATTTGTCACATTCAGCCTGTGGATAATTGAAATTTACAGTTAGCAATTTTGTCAGAAGAAAGCCTTTTAGTCTCAGGGGTCCTTTATTGCGTATGCTAATAGGACAATTAGAATAAAGGCAGGAAGTAGGTTCTAAAAAGAAAAGCACCATTATGTAAGGCAAGGAGTAAAACAAGGCATTCACATATGAGAGGAATTTTAATATATTTTACCTGCCCCCTTTCAAATAGACAACACATTTATGTCGTTGACAGTTCAGACGGAACAAAAGGCTGGAAAGTGAAGACTCTTCACACCCCTCTTCCCCACTCCCCAGCTTTCCTTTCCAGGGGCAGGGCTCCCGGGGTTCTGCCAGAGGTATGTGGTGCACAAGCAATGCACGTACATTCTTAGACCCTAGTTTCTAATGCAAACAGGGACACACGATTGGATTACATGCCTTGTTTCTACACTTAACAGTATCTCTTGAACATGGTTTTGTTTCAGTATATAAAGAACTTCCCCATACAGGGTCCCTACCTTAAAATTATGCCCCATAACCTTCTAACTGCCCTCATTTGTGTCTATTTTGTCCCTTATATTATGGGGTTTTTTTCTGTCTCTGCTTTCTTTCATTGTAAGCCCTCCGTTCTACTCCTCTTACACTGCATCTGGCTGAAAGGAAGAATTCTGGAAATAGCACATCGAAGGAAATCCCTGAGGTTGGGAACTTGTACCTTTCTGGAGAGACAGATATGCAACAAGATGTAAGGAGCAAGGAGTAGGGACAATGGGAGATGGAACCAAGATGAAAGACGAAGGCAACGTGGAAGAACCAAGCGCTTGGGATGAGACATCCCCAACGTATCAATCACTGATGATGATCTGGATGGCTGGACCAGTAAAAGCTGTTTTCCTGTGTGAGGAGTCTGGTAAGTGGGCAGAAGTGACTCATAGACTAAAGCAGTAGAAGAGGGATTATGCTGGATGCGCAGACTGACACATGCCCAGTGAGCTAGAGAAATCAATGCAGCCTCTACAGAGGGCAATACAAGTTCATATATTCCTAGTGGCTAATTTAGGAAAAAAAAAAAATCAAAAACATTAAAAATGCACACACCCTATGGAACTATTAACAAACTCCTATTATTTTAGGAAAACAAGGATGAACAAAGTTATCACATTATTTAAAACAGCAAAAAATGCAAACCACCTAAATATCAAAGATAAGGGATTAATGCAGTAAATTATGGTACATCCATAAGCTAAATCTTATCAGCTGTAAACATATTTACAGGCATGAGAAAATATTCTCCATAAACTTTGAAATTATTAAAAATAATAACAGCAAAAAGGCTCATTCTGTATGTTTGTTTATTTAAATGTAATGATAATAGCAAATGCTTATTGAGACTCACTATGTACCAGATGCTCTCTGCAGCATTTAAAATATGTCAACTCATTTAAACCTTACGATACCATAAATTAGGTGCTGTGATTTTTTTCAGATTTGCCCATGAGAAAACTGAGGTACAGAGCAGTTAAGCAACTTGGATGAGATGGCTTGTTTGGCAAGTGGAAGGCTGGTGACTGGTCCCAAGTCTCCTGGCTGTACCCACACGGTTAGTCACGTGTGACAATGCCTGCCTATGTATCAAGAAACCTAGGAGACAAAACAGAATTAGGCTGTTTTTTAATAGTGACCATAGGGGAGAAAATTTATCTCTGCATGAAGGAACTCATTGTCTGGAAGCAGCTAAGGGAGGCACTGAGGGAGGTGGGTCCAAGGCCGGTCTGCTGTGGTGCAAGGGTTCAGGCCTGACAAGGCTGACATGGGGAACGGAAATCAAGGGTAGACAAATAAATTTCATGGGGACCAAAATGCATCAACTCAGTATCTTAAAGGTAATTTAATCACAAAGTATGCCATGAAAGCATTCAGATTAAAAAAAACAAAACATAAAAGTGTTTATAAACCTGAACTTACAAAGTGATTTGTTTTTGCACATAATAGACAATTTCTTTAGTCTATAATGATTGCTTACGATGCCCTTTACAAGCGTGTTCTCATCGTGCACTTCAAATTAAATAAAAATATCCAAAATAAAAGAGTAAAATGAGGCTCTTTCTTATAAAACAAAGTACCCAAAATTCTAATGTTCACCTTACATATTGAATAATTGTATGGGGAGAAATTTCTCATACTTTGTAACTTTTCTTTGCAAATGCCTTCCAACCACTTTTATTATTACTTTATCATTCTACATTGTTTTCAACAAATCATTTCACCTATGTCATTTACCATACTTGTCACCTAATGGCTATGTTTCCAGAAGTTCAAACCCACTGACAAAGGATGATGATCTGTCATCGCGGAAGCTATTTTTAAAAACAGATGGCAGCTTTTCAAGACTCAGGGAGATAGTCCCATAACATATTTAGTAATATCAACAATGCTAAGATAAGTATGTTTTCCTAAAATGGCTCCTGAGAAATTCTGACATTTTGTTTAAAACAGAACTAGTCACATTATTTCATTATCACATATGTAACTTCAAGTTAAAAAACCCTATTGTGCAGATTGAGCTGTATTTATAGACACATACCTAGAATTTATTTCAAGGCACGTGGGCACAGTACTCCTTAAAGCACAGTAAACACTATTTTCCTCTTCATTGCACAATAGCCTGGGGTCTTGAGCAAACTAAAATAAACTACACTAATTTTTCAGTCGTATGTTAAAGCTTTAAATCCACCACATAAATATTCCAAAACCAGCTCAGAGCAGTAAGCTGATGGCTGGACGGGACGCACAATCACAGGGAGTCCTCTAAGGCTTGGGGGAGCAGGGAAACGCGTTTCTTGACCTTCTGTACTGAAAGGCTCCTTTTCATCTGGTTTCAATTCTCTTGTTTGTGCACCTTGCCGTATTTATTATTGAATTCCTGATTTCTTCTCCTTGTTTCATGTTCCATGTTCCAATGATTTATGAGAAATTGCTGATCTAGATGTTATCTTTGGCATCCAGCAAGTGCACAGAGCCCCTTAAGAATGCGAGGGGAATAAATGCATTCTGAGCTGCACGGCGCCCAGGCCAAACAGATGTCCGTCTGCACGTGAAAAATGCCAGCTGAAGTGGCCTCTGTAAGGCCCACTCTTCTTAAACGCAGCAGTAGCAAGGGTGGTTTCAAAATCACTGACAGTTTTTCCTCATCGGTGGATGACTGTTCTTAGAAAACATTATGTGATCCTAAAATAGTGGTTTGAGGAGAAATCTGGTCAAAGATAGATTTTTCTCTTTTAGTTTCGCTCCAGATAAAGTGATATGTTTTCTGCATCAGGGTTCTGTCTTGTTTGGTTCAACTAAGAAATGAAATATGCTAATAACATTTCAGTTCAGTCCTAAACATCTCCATAAAGATGATCTAGTTTGTAAATGTGTAGGGAATGAGAGTTTTTTTTTTAAATGGTGACCAGCTTTCTCTTGCTTAACTAAGTGAAAATTAATTAGCACATCTAATGAGCTTAGACAAAATCACCTAATTAGATAAACTCTGTAGGCTAATCAAAATATTTGGGGAATTTTCTCTACGCTTCTCCTCTCTACTAGAGGGGGTTAAACACATCCAGAAAACATTGCTCTCACTGAACGTTATCTTTCCAGGCAAGGGCTCTGTCTTACCAAAGCACTACCACAAACACCCTACAGCAGACATGTATGCAGATTCCTCGCAGGCTTAGTGCTTGTGACTTTGTCCACAGAATTTAATAATTTTTAAGTGACTACAGGGTGAGATGGGTCAATACATCAAGCTGTAGTTATTTAAATTTATATTCTTCACTCACTTCCATCTTATTTCTCAGAGTAAAATCAGGAAAGCGACACACAGAATGAAGACAACATGTAAAAAGGTTAAGGAACACCATAATAAACTGTGCCCTGACAATAAGATTATACAATAGTTAAAGAGAAAAGAGTTCTTTCTTTTCATGAGAATAAGGGAGAAAGCTGATACTTCTCCCTGTTTCTGCACACACGTAGCAGCTGTGATAGAACACCTGGAGCAATGAATACTTTCCTAGTTTGGTAGTTAAGGAAATTCAGCAAGAGGTAGTTAGATAACAATTATTTTAATAAATCAAATATTCATTTCTGCAGTTCCAAATTCTTAAATCCTAGGGTACTTAAGAAATAATTAAAAAAAAAAAACTGAAGATTTCTCCTGGGAATTTTAGGAATTTTTATAGGACATACATACCTCAATCTTGGCCAAGGGCAAATCTTTGATTTCCAGGGCTATTCTTTATACAGCTCATCAACTTTGTTTCCAAAACTCAAATGTAACATTGTAGGAAACAAAATGTTTACTTCTGCATGATGGGACTAAGCATGATTTTCACTTTCTTCTTTATGCTTTCCTATTTTATATCGTTTTTTAGTGTTTATCACTTTCATAACTTGGGGGAGAGATATTGGAAAAAAAAAATCCTAGGTTGCCAAACAGACACAGTGCAGTTCACAAGTCATGGCACACTGGTGAAGAAAGGAATTTTGTTGAGACAGGGTTTCATAAGGATGGCTACTGACCTGTTCTACATTCTGGGATTCAAAAACATAGCCATAGATATAACCTTGTATCCATCGAGGCTAGGAACCAAAGGGTCTTGTCTAAGAACTTTATTAAAAAGTTTAATTAAGAAGAACCAATTCCACTCTAAAAAATGATTTGAGATAAAATTAACAGACATTTAAACAAAGTCAAAAAGGAAAACAAAAACAACACCATACAGATAGTATACAAATAAAACTGCATTATCCCCAAACTGTTCTCTTTAGGATACAGAAGAAACTGTGAATCAGAAATGATTAGAGAAATTACTAGAGAAGCCATGCTCCCGTCAAGACTCCTGTATTCTCAAAGCCCAGCTCAGCATCATTCAGGGCTACAGCTCTGTGCCCTCACTGGACCGTATTATATGCCATTCTCATTCCTCATTCAGACATTTCATTTCTTTACATTGTGCTTGAATTCTTAGTCTTTCTGTCCCCAATTGTTCAAGTTGCAGGCTTTAAGAAACAATGTCTTCTTTAATTGTGTTGCTAGTCGCCAGCTACTGCAGCCCCTCACTGCTGTATCACAGATCTTTGCAGATATGACTCTGTTCAAATGTCATAAATGTCCACTGTTGTTCCCATGACAAAACACCTTCTTCTGGCTCAGACAATGGGTGCACGGCTCCCGTTAGACTCCTGGACCTGCCAGGCAGTGCAGTATTTTTCTTTTTAACGAAGATACGGGCTGTCACTCATCCTCACAGGCTGACTCTGTCTTCACCCATCACCAGTAGGCACTTAGGCCCCTGCCCCATTTTACACAAGAAAGACAGTCATTCCTAGCACTCTGAGATTTTTGAAAAAATAGACTTTACTACAGATTTCAAATGCGAAACTGAAAAGAGGTCTTACATTATACGTTCTCAGAGAACTGCCGCAAACATCCAAATCAGTGCTGACTCTTCTCTCCTCCTCTCCAGCTCTGCTGCCAGCGGGGTCTTCCTTGTCACCCTTCAGAGAGCCCCCAACCCCATCAGCTTCCTTTCCTTCCTCCAGTCTCTCACCCCCAACCTGCATACTTATATATTCAGTTGTCAGTTGTCTTAATATATATTAAGAGTCTTCTTTATAAAGTGAAGGGTGATTATAAATAACAGTTTTATTTTCTCCTGTTACATTCATATTAAATGCTCACAACAAGGCTTCGTGATACGTTTCAGCTCACTCAGTTTACACTGAGGAGAGTCCAGGGTCCAAACCCAAGTTCTCCCTCTAGAGCATCATTCTAAACTACTATACGATGCCTATTTCTTTGTATAATCATAAGTTGTTTCCATAATCCTCACATCAATGAGTGTAAAATACCCAAACATCAAAGTCCATGCAGCTCCAGATACAGTAATGGCTTTTAAGATGCAAGACAAGAAATAACTACAAAATTATATTTTTGTTTGTTTGTCTCTTTGTTCTAATAATGAAGGAAAGCATCTCAAGGTCAAGTCCAACTTTGAGGTTGTCTCCCTTAAAGAAAAACAACGCTTGGACAGCCTATATACCCTACCTATCAATCACACAAAAAGAAGAAATCATTTTCCAGCATCAAGCTTTTATACATTAAACCACACATTCTTAACCTCCAAGTTTTATAAAGATGCACACAGTAGTAAATGAATTGTGTGGTGGGGCAACAGAAGTAGAAATAGTGTTGTTGAAGATTCTACACTTTAAAATCTGGACTTGAGAACTGTAAAATAGAGACTAAGAGAATCTGCACCGTTATCATCAGTCCTTATAAAGTCAGGGAACCATGACTTGCCTGAGGTGTGAGCAACCACGGGAGATAGATGTATAAGGATGAATGAACCCGGGTAAGGGAAAGAGAGGGTCAGACCCAGTTCCCGATAATACTAGTAAAAATGAGTTGTGGTGCCTTCCCCTGCACCACACTCCTCAGCGTGCTCTGCAGCCTCGCGTATAACCAAAAAGAGCTTCCTTTTTCTTCCTGTGAACAGAGGAAGCACAGCTGACATAGCAAAAGCTAGGTATGCTGTGGTGATGAGAAAGGACGGCTTACACACTTCGGAGAAGAAAAAGGCTACACAGGACTTGGCTGTGGAAGCTGCCGGGAAGCTGTCCGCAGGAGTGAGACTCCCCACAGGCTCAGACCCTCTGCAGTTGGGGAAACAGCCGCCTTCCAACACGGAGCTGGGTTAAGGGGGTGTATCAGTCAGAGTGAGTTTGATTTTGCTGCAGAAACAAACTTTGAAAGTCTCAGTGGCTTAAATAGTGTTTATTTCCCAGTCACACTTACATATCCATCACAGAATGGCAAAGATGCTCTGCTCACTGAGCTATCAGGGCCCCAGGCTGACGGAGAGACCATTTC
The DNA here is from genome assembly GCF_048564905.1 of Vicugna pacos. Taxonomy (NCBI): domain Eukaryota; kingdom Metazoa; phylum Chordata; class Mammalia; order Artiodactyla; family Camelidae; genus Vicugna; species Vicugna pacos. The sequence continues at coordinate 42,500,405 of NC_132987.1, forward strand.
AACATGAGCTTCCACAGTCACCAAGGCATGAAAGGGGCAAGTGGCAAAACATACATTGACTCCTAAAGCTGCCACACAGAAGTGGTACCTGTGACTCTCCTCTCACATTTCATTGGCTCAAGTAAGTCGTGGCCACAGTTAACCTCAAAGGGAGCTGGGAATGTGCAATCTCATCATGTGTCCAGAAGGAGAAGTGGAATGTCTGGGAACAGGCCTGATGGGTACCACGCGGAACCTCAGTGCTAATTTAATAAGGGAGAGGTGGCGGGTTGTCCTCCCTCAATTTCTCTGCCTCCATAGAAGGGTGCTAAGGCTGTCCATGTCCCCTCATGCAGTTCATCAGCTGTGATGGATTAGTCTCATCAGTCTTACTATTTTTTAAAATTTGCTTAATTTTGTTGGATGGGGAGGTAATTAGGTTTATTTATTTTTAATGGAGGCACTGGGGGTTGAACCCAGGACCTCCTTCCTGCATTTCAGGCATGCGCTCTGCCACTGAGCTACACACTCCTCTTTGGCCTCACTATTCTTCAGTGAAGAGGGGTTAGAATTCACATCAGAAACTCTCTGTACTTCTAACTCTATGTTGACTAAAACCCATGTATCAACATTAGGTTTAGTAAACTGTGTATCATTCATTCCAAGGCTGAATTTAGTCATTTCCAGGTAATGCTTTTAGTCATCTTTAAAAAAGTCTTGAATGGGGTCATATCAAAAAGTGGTAAGAAAGGGCGCGTCCTGCTTCGGCAGCTGACCACTGTGTTCGAGACCCTCAGTGCCCGCTTCCACACGCTGCTGGTTCAAATTTAATCTGATAAAATCATTTTGGAAAGAAATGTGGTGGTGCGTATCAAGAGCCTAAAATTACCTCTCATTCTTTTACGTAGCAATTCAACTGCTGGAAATCCATCCTAAAAAATCCCAAATGCTTAAAAACAAAACCTTATGTTCACTGCCACACTGCTAATAGTAGTAGTTTAATTTAAAATAACCAAAATGTCCAATAATAGACAAATGACTTAAGCAAACAATGGTAAATCTATATGAGGTATCCAATAAAAATTATGTTTGTGGGGAGAGTGATTACCTTGTAATGTTAACTAAAAGAATAAGGATGCAAAGTTTTTCATATAATCAGAAGTATTTTGAATGTACCTATATCATATATATTTCTGTATATATTTTGACATTCATTGTGAGCAGACCACTTTGTACAATGGTCCTAAACAAGACCTGTTTCCCTTTGGATGCGATTCATGTTATAAATACACAACTGAAGGACTAGTATTATTTCTTAATGAGTGACACAGACCACAACTAACTTGTGACAACAAGAAGGTATGTAATAAGATTTTAAGTTGATTTTAGGAAGCTGGAAGATAGAGGCAAAATATACATATGAAAAAGAGAACATCAGTGGGTTTATTTGGCAAAAACTTATTTTCAAAGTGATTAGAAGAAATTGAGGCAGCATAAAAAGACCTAGCCGGAAAAGACCTCGTAGACACATTATAAACACTGAGGCTGCTCTGGAGCATAACTTGGGGATGTGTACATATGTTAAAAAATGCATACAGAAATGCAATCCTCCTGCATATTATGCCTTAATACACAGTGCATACATGATTGAGGCTAGTTGTTTTATAATAATAACAAAGTTTGTTAAATGGCTACAATGGAAAAAATTTTGAAGGAAATTGAGGTTATTTAAGCTGGAAATGGAAACTGAGAAGAAAATCAATAGCTATTCAAAGAGGTAAAGGCATATTTGTGAAAATGTTGAGCAGTTCTTTAATGGTCATTAACACTGACTCTATTTAAAAAATAAATAAATAACATTGACTCTATTAAGTATCTGCTGAAAGCAGACAGATTTAAGACAAATTAGAAAGCATTTCCTAAGTAGCAGAGCGACAACATTCTGGAAGGTAATGTCAGCGAAGTTAGGCAGCCTCCCTCCACAGGGCCTGCTCCGTGTGAAGGGAAGGGAAGACGGCGCCTCTCCTTCGGAGTCCAAGGCCCTCTTGCTTGGGCTGGGGACGACGAAATGGTTTCTCCGTGGTTCTTTCGGTTTGAACTGTAGGTGCCCTGTCCTCTATGTTACTTTTCTGACTTTCCTGAAGCAGCAGAAAATCAAGACACTCTTTTCAAAAGAAGTTAGGTTTATTTTCAGTCACATTACCTGTGTTGAACCAATTTTGGTTTTTTACAAAATTTCTTACAGTATCTTCAGAAATAACCTTTTGCGTACTTTTCTTGCTTACTAAACAAAAACTTATCACTGCTTCACAATCTCTTCTCTAAAAGCCTTGGAGACAACTGTAGTTTAAAATTCAGGACTTTTTCTGATTTTGAAACAATAACATGGTACAAACATCATATATTATGTTAACACCCCCAGGGCAGTCGGGGTAGTATCTGTCCATAGTTAAATACATCCATTTCTCTGTAGTGATGTATGTTTGCACTAAGTGAGGTAAACTGTGTACGTGGTCTTGCGTCAACCTAGGTTACATTTTCTAATCAAAAACCTATGGTTTTCCAAACGGGTTACAATTTAAAACACACAATGTCCAAATGAATTTGAGTTTCAGATAAACAACAAATAATTTTTTAGTATATTTCCCAAATACTGCATTGAACATACTTGTGCTAGAAAAGTTATTCAGTGTTTACCTAGAATTCAAATTTAACTGAGTTTCCTGGCTTTTTATTTGCAAAATCTGGCTTTTTGAATTTCAGAATTGCAAACAAGTGATTGTGGACCTGCATCAAGAAATATCCTAATTGAAACACTATTAACAGCTACTCTTTTAGGGGTAGCGTTTGGTTTGGGCCTTCTGAAAGGAGTCACAAGAAACAAAGTTTTATTACATAAGCTTTATATCAACAGAATGCGTAAAATATAAGACTCATGCAAAGGCACCCATGTAAACAACTCAAGGTATTTCAAAACTCAGAAATAACATGGCTACTCTAAAACTATTTTAATTTTCAGTTCTTTCCTGTTCCGCATTAACGTTCATCATCTATAAAACATTCCTGTCGTAAGTCATAAAATTCTCCTGTAACAAAGATGCAGCTCCATCTAATGGAAAAAACTTCCAATTACAGCCCTTCGTGGAGCTAGGACCATTTCCACGAGTGTTAGTAAAACTATAAAGTACGTGTAGATCGTAGACACACACACGTGTTTTTCTGTGCCTTTTCGTTTTCTGAAACTAAGCAGGACCCTAAATTACTTAGTCATAGTTTTTGCAAGATCTGCTCTTTTCCTTAGATTTGGACTAAATAAATGAAATCAGGATCTCTTGGATCCACCCACTCCTTCCTCTCAAACCAAACCCTCAATTCCTTCTGCCTGGGTAAATATTACAGTCTCTTAGCTGATTTTTTTTTTTTTTTGCGCTAATTTCCTAGCCTTCATTCTCTCCCAACTAATATGTTCTGCATGTTAATTTCAGACTAAATGTCCTAAAACCTGGCCTTCGTCATTTCACTCTCCTGCCCTAAAACACACATCTCTATCTCATTTTCTTCCTGCTCTCACCCCACCCTAACCATCCAACCTCTTCCCTCCCTATTCCCCTCCCCATCCAGTCAGGACATGTCTCAGCTCCACTTCCTTCTGCTCATTCATTCTTCATTGTCTTAAAGTAATGGAATTAACAGACGCTGTGGAATCAGACAGAGTGAATGGTTCAGATTCCAGCTCAGCTACTTAACCACTCTGAGCCTCAATTACTTTGTCTATAAAAACATTTTACATATATATGTGTGTGTGTGTGTATGTGTGTCTATATAATATAAACAGAACATAGCCCTGGACTTATCTTTTTGCTTAAGTCAATTTGGTTTGAGTTTTCTGTCCTCTGCAACTTCATGAGTCTTACCTCTTGAAAAAGAGCAAAGCAGTCAGGGGCTGGCTTGGTCCTCACAGGCAGACCAAGATATTCTGTTAAACATAAAACATAAACATAAAAAATTTCACAAAATGTTAATATCAGACAAAGTCACTCTGTGATCATGAGAGAGCAAGACAAAAATAAGGCAGTTTTAGTAATTATGTCTGAGCTAAGACAAAAACAAGAACTGTCCAAACCACAAAAATGATCAAATATTCCCATTGTCTGGCTAATATAAGGAATTGTTGCTTTTACAACTTTAGCCCTAATTAATTCTTCCCACCTCCTAGGTAAGATTCGTTAAAAAAAAAACAACAAAAAAAACCCAATCACAGAATCACTCCCATGTCCTGATGGCACCCAAATCTGAGCAAATTGCTGCTGCTTTAAACCCTCCCCAAATCACCTAATACAAGCTGCAATCCTATAATTAGCCTGCCCATGAAGTTTATATGCATTTTTTTAAACAAACAACAGCAAGATCTACCCAACAGCAAGGGTAAGGGCAGAGAGAAAGGGCATCCAAATCTATCCCTTAAAAAATTTGAGTTTAATCTCACTAGTCTTGTTAAATAAGGACAGTTCAAAAGTTTTCTTGATGATTTTATTTTTCCTAAATTTATATTTATTTTTCAAGCCATTTAGAAGGGAAAACCTTTTATTTTGGAAGTACTTCAGTTGACTTTTTGCAGTACTAATTTCATAAACAAGACATTTCTTCCTTGTTTAAAGTAACTGAATAAGAACTGTTATAATTAAAGGTCCATTTATTTTGAAAATACCTCCCTCTTGAGGGCATTACTATTTTTGCACAGATACGCTGTTAAACTCGAGTGCTCTGATACATACCGGTGGGTGGAAATGGAGGTAGATTAATACAAACATCTTGAAGGACAATTTGACAACATCTATTAGCATTTCAAACCCACGAGTACTAAAACCTATAGGCAAGGACAGTCACACAAGCACCATGTGGAGTCACAAAAACTGTCAGCAACCTAAATGTCCAGCGCTAGGTGACTAACGTAATGCATACAATGAAATATATATAACTATTAGAAGTTAGAAATCTAAATATACTGACATGGGATTATCTCCAAGACATGCTTGCACATACATGTATAAAAACACCTCAAGATGAATGCTGGTAACAATTATTGTCTCTCAGAAGAAATGGGACAGGAGGAGGAAGACACACTTTTCATTGTATACCCTTTTCATTTAAATTGATTTTTTTAACCATCTATACATATTATCTGTAAATAAAAAATCCAATAAATTCAATGTTTTGTAAAGTTGTTGAAACAGAAGTTATATACCAAAAGTACACAAACCGTAAGTGTTAAGAACAATAATCTTATGAAGTTAATATAACCAAGTAAGAAAAACTCGTATCAAGAACAAAATCACTACTGGTGTATATTCAAAAGAAAATCTCAGCCACTTAAAATGCCTACCTGTAAATATTTCAGTGTGTCTCCTGCACAAAGATTCCTACCTCAGGTGGTACCAGAGGATATGAAATGGAGAATCTCAGGCATGCACCCTCAGGAAAATAAAACTTAAGAACCGAAAGACTGATTTCCCAAAACTTTTCTCCTGACCAATGAGCATCCTCCAAGAATCCCTCCCCAGTTTCAACGGACTTACTGCTGGGACTCTGGCTGAACTCCCCTCTCTCTTCACTTTTTCCCCCGTAAATACAGCCTGCCCCCAACCCTCAATGCACTCTCCTAAAGCTTGGTGTGTCCCAGCTTGCAATTCCTCTGCTATTACCAAATAAACTCAATGTCTAATAATTTGAGTTTGCCTCAGTTTATCTCTTTGATTTAGATGGACACTCTTAACATATACCATAATAGCATTAAAAAATATAAAAACGTAGCTATATCATTTTCATACCCAATAAAATTAATAATTAGAGTTTTAAATATTTAATGCTTTAATTTTTTAATACCCAGTTCATGGGTTTTTTTCTTTTGTTTTTTGCTTACCTCAAAAATGTGTATTGACGCTTGACTTATTTGAGTCATGATACAAAAAGGCCCACATATTATATTTTGTTGATTTTTCTCTTAAATCTTTTTATTCTGAAATAGTCCCATCCCCTTTGGTTAATGCTATTTCTCTGTTGTTAAAGAAACTGGTTGTTCATCTTGTAGAATTTCTCACATCCTGCATATGGCCGGTTGAAATCTTCCTGGTTCCGTTCAACAAGCTCTATATCCACGGGCCTTTTTTTTTTTTTAAGCCAGCAGACAGACCTAGAGAGACTCCGTATGCTTTCTTGAGTTGGTAAATAAAAGTGCTCTATGATGCAGTATGTTTGGGAAATGCTGTATACTTTTGCAAATCAACACATGGAGATTCACAAATAAAGAATTAAAAAGTAACAGAGTGAGGAAACATTTAATTTTGCTTAACTGTGCTTTCCCCCTGTGTTTGGTTTCATTACTGTTGCTGTACTGCCTGTTACATTCGCGTGGAACCAGAGTCCTGTTTTACACACTGGTAAACACTGGAGTAGAAGATCTGGTCTTCTCAGAATCCACGACACACTGCAGATGCTCACGAACGTCTGCTGATAGACTGATCCAGCAGACATTTACTGTGCGTTTCCTATTTATGGAGTACTATTCCTGAAAACACTATTCCTGTTCTCAAGAAATAAGACTGAGTTGATGAATCAGCAGGTGTCCAGGAAGTAAACACACGTACTCATTTAAAGGAAAAGACAGTGAAAAATCAGCTGTGTACACTGCAGCCGTGGAGTGGGATGGCCCGGTGGGGCTCACGGGAGGTAAGCTCCAGCGGTGAGGTCAGCTTTGGAGATGAGCAAGAAGAACTGGCAGCAAGTCAGAGCTGAGAGAGACCCCAGAAATCATCCGGTCTTGGCTCTTCATTTACCAAGGACATGAAGCCCAGGAACAGGAAAGGACTGGCCTGGCTAAGGAGGGACACAGCTTAGGACTAAAACCCAGATGTTCCTGCTGCTAAATTTAATAATATTCTGCGTAGGTCCCATTCTAGATTCTTTTTTTTTTTTTGATAGGTAAACTATTTTGCTTTGTTTTCCCTTTGGAAGCTTTTAAGATTTCTCTTTATACTTTGGAGTTCTGGAACTTCTTCAGGATGTGTCTAAGTATGAACTTTCCCCTTCATTCTGTGAGGCCTTACAGTCAGCCTTTCTAAGGTGACGATCCAAGTTTCCTTAGGCTGAGGGAAACTTTCTTCAGTTCCTTGCATTTCTCTCTCTGGGCCAGTTGTTTCAATTTGTTCATCAAAATCTTTCTTACCCCCATAGATGTTTTATTCATTTTGGGTCATCCTTGGCTGATCCTTCCACATTTATGAAGGAAAGTTACTGTCAGTTATCTGGCTTGGGATTCGTTTGTAGTTATATGGTTTTGTTAACACAGAAAGACACACAGAAATAAATCTGACCTCGAGATAGTCACAGTCTAGTGAGGGAGGAAAACAAGTAAACCAAAAATTCTATCCAAGTGTTAGAATGCCTGTTGTGCAGCTTAAGCAAAAAGAAAAAGGTGGTGGCATTAGTTTGTGTGCCAGGAAATTCCAAGTGTGCCCCTCCTCCAACTTCAGTAGCTGCCCTGGCTCCTCCTAGGAGGGCTGGAAGCGGAGGGGCTGGCCGAGAAAGGGTAAGGGCAGAAAAGTCTGACCTAAGAGCAACGGTTTGGTGGTATGCCTCTCTGGACAGGGAAGTTCAAGCCTTATTCTTTATCTTGAAGGATAATGCTTTGGTATTCTGGCCCTAGATAGTTAAGATGCATATCTAAGGAATAACTTCAATGAACCCCAAGTCTTGTTATCTTCCCATTCGTGGAAAAGCATTAAAATCATTAACTTGAGACATTTGTTCTTTGTGATCAGCAGTGATCTTTTGACGTTCGACTGCATGTTTTTTTCCAAGCAAAAATCCTCATATATATCCTGGCTCCTCCCTCACCTCTTTGGAGCAGTTCCTCAGAGCTATTTGAGAGGCTGTCTTCTGGGCTATAGTCCCCAGTAAGGTCCAGGAATAAAACTTAACTCACAACTTCCATGTTGTGTGTTTCTCTTTTAGTCGACAATACATATCTGAACTTCTCAAAGATTTATCAGTGAGAATCTTAATCTGCCACATTTGTGACATGGGTAGTGCCTTGCCTTAGAATTTCCACTTACCGCTTGTAGCCTCTGCATACTTGGTAGTTCATTCTACGCAGATTCCTCGTTTGGGGTCCCACCTCTCTCCCAAGTAGTCCTCTTAAGGGGACACAAACTTATCCCGGCTGGGTCCTCCTTCATGGACCACATCTGGTCCAGGGGAAGCATCCTTATATCTGTGGACATGCATCTTGCATTGCTTTGAAGTAGGTAAACTGCTCCAGCCACCGCCTTGGGCCTTAATTTCTTGAGGATGAGTCAAAAACACCCAGAAGTCTTCAACTCCTCACATGTCCTAGAAGCAGGTAGTAAACTAAGGCTTAGAACTGGAACCTATGCACCTCCTTTGCAAGCTCCACAGAGATTGTAAACTCCTTACTTTGGAAAGTGGGGAAATTTGCCACCTTTAATTTTGTTCGCAGTTTTTGGGACCTCAGCTGAAAAGGAAGAGAAAACGTTCCATTGTAAAAGCTTGTTTCATGCCTAAATGAAAAGTATAGGAGTGATGAAGTCTGGAAACTTCCATGCTGTTTCTAGAAAGCAGTGGGCCAGCTCTCATGATTAACTTTATTACAACAAAGTTATGTACCTATTAAGCCAGTTTGTGGGTCTCAAGCAGTAGAACAAAACAAGGCAAAACAAAACACAACACTGGTTTCCCTAAGAAGCTGAATGGAGGCAGGTGAATGTGCATCACTGTGACAAAGGGCTGTCTGGCAGAGAGAAGCTGAGAAACACTTTACACTAAGGCATTTACAGAGAGTGAGCAGAGTCATAGACATGGACTTTATTAGCTGTGCGACCACAGGGAGACAGTTTAGCACTCTAAGCCTTTGGTTTTCTGACTTGTAAAAGGGGAAATAAAAGCAACGTGAAGGATGGCTGTAGATGTCAAGTGAAATATTCAGTAAAGACTGATGTAGAAGGCCCTCCACGAGCAGTAGCCACCATCACCATACTTCTCAGTCTAGAATCCCTTCCTCTTTCCTTGCTCCGTCAATCCCCACTCTTCCTTAAAGACAGCTCAGAGTCAGCCACCTTTTCCAGAAGGCTCTCATGGACTCCCTTTCCCACGCGTTACGGTATAGGTGCTCCCAAAGCACCTTGTGATGTGTCTATGTGGCACTAATCACACTAACCTGAAATTGTAAACTTGCTTTCCCCATTAGAACTGTGGGCTCCTTGAGTACAGAGGACACGGTACTCCTGAGAGTACGGCTCTGCGGGCAGGGCCTGGAAGAACAGAAATCAAAGGATGCACACGTGCGACATGTGTGGGATCTGCATAGTTCACACCATCCTGCCTCAGAGAGGTAGGGAAAGAGCAGTTGTGTTCCTGGTTCCCTCCCTTGGGAGAACAAAATCAATGTGTGTGTGTGTGTGTGTGTGTGTGTGTGTGTGTGTGTGTCTGTCTATCTATCTATCTATCTACCATCAATCAAAACTGAGATAGCAGATCCCTGATCCCCAGGCTGGTTCTTTGACTCACTGAACTGTAAGGCAGCAAAAAGCTTTAGAGTGCCCCCTTAAGGGGTGGAGTGGGGGGTGGGGCACATATCTCAAGGAGCTTGTGTGTCTTAAAAAACGTATTCAACATTGTAAGTTCATATTTGGAAAAGTTAAAGAAGAACCTTTCTCTATTGCATCTTGGGATGGGAACCCCAAAAGCCCTTGGTTCTCTTGGCGAGGATATTTGTGCATCAGTCGTGTCACGGGGAGAGCAAACAGAACTGGGGCAGGGAAACATGAGGTGTGTCTATCAAATGGAGGCAGGCCTTACTGAAGTCTGACAAACACTGACCTATTTCCAACCACTTATTTGTATACAGATGAGGAAAGTGAGGCCCAGGAGGTAAAGCGCGTCAAGGTCACACAGCTAGCAGGCAGCAGAGGCAGGACTTGTGACCCCCAGATTATTCGTGTTACTCCACTGCACCACAGCCTGACCACACCCCTGTGTGGCAGAGAAGTGGCACAGGCCTAGGGCAGGAGGGGCACTGGGTGAGCACTGAGAGGTAGAGGGATGGTGTGATCCTGGGAAAGCCAGGTGTCTGAGACCCAGTTTGCTCCTGTGCAAAATGGGCAAGATAACATTCTGCCACACAGGGCTGCTGAAGGATCCAAAGACAAGCTCCCTTTTAAACTGCAACACATTATTTTAAAGTGGCCTTTCTAGCATTTTAATCATCCAGCTTGTAAAAGAGTGGCAGCATAGTCACAAATAAGGATTTCCAGACAAGGAGGAAAATTAATGCTAATCAATTCCTGAGCACTTTCTAATTAGCGGTAATGGTGTAAGTACGTAGCCACATGGGAAAAAAAGAGAGGTAAAATTAGATCTACTTCTCCAATTGTAAACCAGTATAAATTCTAAATAGAGACCTAAATTTAAAAAACGAAACCATACAAGCACTGGGAGAAAACATGAATGAATTCTTCAATAACCTGGAAATAGGGAAAACTTTTCTAACCATGACTAAAAATTCTGAAGCAATAAGGAAGATTAATAGATTTAACTGCATTAAATAATACTTCAACAAGACAAAAAATACCATAAATATGAGGAAAAGACAAATTCAAATTAAAAAGAAAATTTGCAACTTACATCACAGACAAGAGCTTAATAGCCTTAATATAGAGGGAGCTTCTAAAAATGAAAAATAAAAAGACCAGGAATCCCATGTATATCAAAAGATACAAATAGGCAGCCCACAGAAAAGGAAATGCAAGTGGTCTTTATTAGTGACACTTAACCTCACTCATAAGAGAAATGCAAAGTATCCTGAAACAATGTTTTATCTATCAAACAAAAATACCCAAATTGGACAGTACAATCTGTTGGTGAGTCCATGGGGAAATGGACATTTTCATGTTGCTGATGGGAAGGTAAAATGCTCAAACCTCCATGGAAGGAAATTTGACAATATATAGTGAAATTATACATTGATTTATCTTTTGACCTAGGAGACTCACTTCTGAGAATCTACTCCAAAGATTTAACGGCAAAAACTTGAAAATGCATGTGCATGAGGCTTTTAATTGCAGCTCTATTTATAGTAGTGAAAGCTTGGAAACAACTCGAGTGCCCATCAGTAGGGAACTGGGTGACTAAAGTACAGTACACCCACTAGGGAGTGAGGGCTCCAGGATATTATTAAGTGAAAAAAAGTAGTGTGGAGAAAAGTGAGTACAGTAAGCTACTATCATTTAACTAACGGTGTATATCTTTTTAAAAAAATGGATGGATAAACCATGATATTCTTTTTAAATGGCTAACTGCAGGGGAAGGGAGGAAACAGAACGGAGGGGACTAATACAGGAGCTAGACTTCTTTAAGCATACTTGTTTTGGACTTGTGGAACCTTGTAAATATTTCACAGAATTATAAAACACAGAAAGATTTTAAGCAAACTTAAAAAAAAATCAGACGTAAAATGAAACAAATGAACCTGTGTGTCAGGTTTGTGCCAAAACCAGAGATGAATCATTTCCAGTGACTTGTAAAACACACGACTTCGTTCATTCCTAGTGGGATACACCATCAGGACAAAAAGAGCTGTGAAACAATCTGCAGAGTCATTGTATTGTAGGTAGCAATGCTGGTTTTGCTTTTTTGAGACTATTATGTGTGGACCATGAGGCAAGCAAATGAGTATTCGTGTTGGTGTCATTGAAATTTTCAGCATGGAAAAAAGCAAGTACGTCTACACAACAGATGAGGTAAAAACCCTGTCATTCTAAATTTGAATTGAATTATACTGATAAACTCATTAAGTGTTTTCCCTTGAAAAACAAAAATGTATTTCCTTGCTCTGTCCACTGAAAAGGTCTAAAAACAATGACCATCCCAGTAACAATGAGCGTGTCCAGCACCTAGAAGGTGATCCAGGGCTCTTTGGAAAAATGGTTGATTCCAGATCTGGGGAAGGAAATTTGGAAGTGCCTGGAACAACTTACGTCAGGAACCAAGGAAACAATAAAGCACTAGTGAGGTCATGTCAAAGAAATTCAGGAGCCAAATTGAAGAGGCTCTTATTGGTCAAAGATGGGACCATTTGAGTCAATAAAAGTAATCGCAATGGATTAGGACATACCGAATACTTTTACAGCATGGCTTCAGATACTAAGACAAAACAAAACCAAAAAAACAAAGAAACAGAACTTCTCACTGATCACCTTTAGAGGATACCTGCTCGGGAAGCAACTTTAAAAGTAAAACACAAGAGAAAGTAAGCAAGCACTTATCCTATCTTTCTTACAGGAGCTGTACCTCAGTCAGGGTTGATTAAGAGCAGCACCTCTTTTAGGGCATTTCAGTCCATAAATTTTAGAATGATAGAGTATCATCATTCAGCAAGCTTTAAGGAAACAGTGAATCCAGGCAGTTGTCATCAGTGGTATGAATGTGACAAAAGAGAAAACCAAACATCCTACCTCTTAACAGATGTGCACAGTGACACCTATAAGTATTCTAGCCCCCACCAAATTAAATTTCAATCTAATATTTGATCAAGCTTATGGATCTATCAATTCACAGGAAACACAGTGGGCAGAGGTGGGGGAAGCCACTAACGTGGCATAAATTGAACTTCCCTCCTACTCTTGCCTTCTTCCCTTGTTACCCAACTCAGCAAACGCCACCTTCTGAGCCCCACTGTATGTCACCCTTGACACTTCTCCCTTACCACCAATGTCCATCACCAAGTCCCACAAACTTTATCCTCTACAAGAATCTCTAAAATCTACCTACTTCCATCTCCACCATCTCAGTTCTGTCTACCGCTATCCACAGGATACTGTCAATGGCCTCCTGTCTCCTTGAATCCAGTGACTGCCACTGGAAACCATTCGTCATAATGCAGCCACTGATCTTTTTCAAAATGCACTCCTCATTGCATCTCACCACCCTCAAGGCACTTGAAATTCAGTAGCCTTCCACTGCTCTCAAGATTAAAAGCATCAGCTTCTGCCCTGCATGGGCTAGTTTCTACTTGCTTTTCCAGGTTCTTCTTATAAACCAATCACTTTATTTCAGATGCAGTGTGTAGCAACCAGATTCCCAACGTTCTGAGAATTTGATCTATGCTGTTCCCTCTGCCTGGAACACCGTTCTCTTTACCCAGAGATTACCTATCCTAGGTCAGCTCAAACACTTCCTCAGTTGCCTTCCTTGACATCATCAAATTCCTTTTAAATAGCCCCTCCTTTCTTGTACTTAAGATTTTATGTAATTATTTGGTGTTTCCCTCACCATACCAGGAAACAGGTTTTTATTCCACTGCACCCACAATGCTCAACAGAACAAGCACAGTTGGATGTTTGTAACTATTGGTGGAAAACATGAACAATTCAAAGAGCACGCAGAGTTAAGATAAGGCCTGCTGTGCATCAATTCTGGGGAGTACTTAAACAAGCTCTTAATAAGGGAAATAAAATTCTTAAAACATTCCCAAACCAATTATATAAATCAGTATTAGGGTGCAATAGTCAAGACCTATTTGGCAATGATTCCATTGGTATCAGGGCCCAGGGCCCATTTAAGTACCCTGAGGTACTAACACCACCTTCACCTTAAAAGTAGAAAAAGGCACATAACTTGGCACTGGAAAACCAAACTGATATGGCTAATACCCCTTCCCATCATTCTCTCCTCTCCTCCAATTTGGATTTTGACAAACCATTCTGCTTAACACGCCGATTGTCACCCAAACCTGGGGTGTTTTCTCAGGGGCCCTGTCACCCAGATGGGTGATGCTTTCCTTCATCCAATTATGCAGGTTTTTACAAGTAATCTGCAAGTTTTCATTTGTAATACACTTAGTAATAACATAAGTATATACACAAATAAAAATTATGTAAGATTATGCTGCTTTCTTATGATATTCACTAAGAATTTATACAAAGCTGTGGTGTTTTGGGACTAGGACAGTATGTTCCTATCTTTTAAAACTTTTTTCTAGCTTGTCTTGAAAATAAGAAATTGTTTAAAACAACTCCAATAATACTGGGAAAGACAGATGAACTATAAGCACATATGATTAGAGCCTCACACTGGTGAAACGTGAAATTGGGCCGGGCAGGAAACACCCAATCCACAGTGGGCGTCAGCATTAAACAGCTAAGGTCACTTGATTTGGGAGAGTCTATCCACTGCTAAGTTTTAAGCAACTGAAGACCAACATTTTTATAATGATCAGTGCAGTGGAGTTGCATGAAGATTTGAACCGTCTGAGTAAACTATAATTTTTCACACAAGAACCACGGAAGAGTACAGATGTAAGTTGAGTTTCTAGTGCCTACGAGGCATTTGGATGGAGATCTCTAAAAGGCAATCAAACACTTGCTTAGACCAGTACCATGCTCAACTCAGAACCTTTATGCTAATCAGAAAAGTTGCTCCTATGAAGCAGAGTGCAGGAGCAATTTAATACTGAACACCTATGTGCAAGAACTGTTCAAGGCACTCAGGACTGTAGTTACAAACTGTACAAAGGTATTTGAGACTGTCACGAGAATTTTAAATATTTTATTATATAAAGTTATGCCCCAAATTGTGCTTCATTTTTTCCTATACTATACTGGTACATTTTATAAAGCAATACAGTTCAGAAATCCTGGGGAAAATTCCACTTAGCTATTTAAATATTGCTTATAGAAAATATTAAAGGAAAGCTAGCACCATGTAAACAGTATATACTTAAATAATAGATGAATGCTTAACAGAGTACAATGCTTTTTATTCACTGATAAACCAAAGGTCAATTTCTAGATGTCTTTTCCTCTTGTACATGTGTCACTTGTTTTATTGGCAAGCAAAGCCCTATAATGGGTGGCTTCACCTAATCCTCAGACTCAGATCCATCTTCATCTTGACTAATCTGGAAATAACGAAGTTCGTAAGTCTCCTTGTCAGATGCAACCACACGAAGCCAATCACGAAGATTGTTCTTTTTAAGGTATTTCTTGGTTAGATACTTCAAATACCTTTAAAATAAAAACATGAATTTCATAAAACATAGTATCTACTATGTAAAGGCTATTAAGACATGCATTGTCATATTCATCTTTTGTGTTCCCAGTTCCCTCCACAATATTTTCTTTCATTTGTATTAAGCATGTGCAAGGTTGCTAGGAATACAGTAAGGGAGCATCTCAACCTCAATTAGAATCAGTTTATGCCCCACAAACCCTTTATCTCCCACCCCCCCCAAATAAACTTTATGTTGGAGACCCATGCAGGAGAGCAGTAATAGTACCTTCCTCTTCAGTCTTATTGCTACATTAAAAAAAGTAACAACATACAGTTCTCATTCTTCAAATATCTTATGTACTAAAATGTCAACGTTCCCTTCACCATGATCAGCTTCCCTAGCCTCATTCCCATCTGAACTACCAAGCATTCCTCTCAAACCTCCCTGCCTCTTGCTGTCAGTGCCACTCCCTCTACTAGAAATACCCCATTCCACTGGCAACACTAAGCTTATTCTCAGCTTCTCTGAAAATCCTTGTGCCCTATGACAGAGATACAGCAATTACCGTATTGCATGTGTAACAACTATCCACATGTCTATATGATCCTTGAGGACAGATACTTCATCTCCAAATCCCTAGTGATTAACTTGTGACCACAGCTAACATTCACTGCTTGCTACCACCTTAGTCCAAGCTACCGTCACCTCTTACTGCAACAGTCTAAGTCTTCAGTTTCCACTACCAATCTTTTTCAGCCATAATGATCAACTCTTTAATTTGCATGGCTCACAGCTGCATTTCATTTAGATGAAATTTTCTGCCCACTTTATGCACTTGTTAAGTATTTAATATTGCATTTCATTTTATCTCTTCTCCACTAGAATTTAAGCTCCTTGGTAGTGGGTCCTTAGTCTGCTTGGTTCACTGCTAGGCTGCTCAGTCTTGCAACAGTGCTGCCATGTGTCAACTATTTAATATCTGTCAAGCAAATTGCATGAACAGAAACTGGTAGCAAGACTAACGTTAGTGGTTATCTGTACTAGATGACCAAAACTAAGAAACCTGGCACATCACTCCCCCCTTACACAAAAGACAAGTTTCTGGAAACATATTCTAGTATCAAACATACAACATTGTTGAGCCCTGGACATAACTTGCCTATATTCCAGCAATAAATCACTTACTGACAATCAGCCTAAGTAACTGGCACTGTACTGAATGTATCTTCCTTTCATACAGCCTTTAATAAGTTCAAAGCACTTCTGCTATCTCACTGACTTCATTAACATACCTGTTTTTGCATGTGAACAGAGAATACTACATTACATATTCTATAAATATTCCACAATTAGTTTCATTTCAAAAAAATCATGGAAAACGAATACCAACCTTTTAGAGAACTGTTTCTCAGAAACAACTGTGATTTTATTCTTGAAGCGTTCAATGTGAACAACATTCCCAAGATTTCCAGTTTTTCCATTCACTTTAACCTTCTCACGTAGAAACTGTTCCTATTTTTAAAAAGAAAAAGTGCCACACTAGGGAAGAAAACCCTAGATATTCACTAGGGAAGGTACCCTAGGAATAGAGCTTAGGTTAAAATCAAGTATTACATACTTAATTCATTATTAAGAACTTTACTATAATGATAAGAACAAACTGACTAAAGTGATACTTACAAAATTTCCAGAATCAAAAATTCCATCTTCTACTGGATGAGTAAGGTCCAAATTAAACTTCCAGGTTGACTTCTTAGGCTTCTTGTCTTTCTTCTACAGAAAGTTAATAATTATGACTCTCTACAATAATTTATTCACTTTACATACAAAATAAAAAATCTGTATCAGTGCAATAATGTACAATATGTTGTGAGGCTATGTGTTTGTATATATAAAGTAGTGTAAAGATCTAAAAAAAAAAAAGTGCTTTAGTATCTATTGGATATACCCGTTTTTTTCAACCAGGCTATTTGAAGGGGAGTACTCTCATCAACTTGGTTAAAAACCAAGTTTCGTGAAATCCTATGGAAATTTTCCCTGTTCGTCATACAAGTGTCTCACAAGCACAAAACTCAAGATTAATCTTAAGTTCGACGTATATGGTGAGCTACTTAGTTTCCTTCATCAGAAGATTCTCCAAACCCTATTTTTGCAACTGGAAAAGATTAAAAGGATCAGCCTACTTTCTACTACAAGTTAAAACTAAAAAATACCCACCAGGGATGGTGTGAACCTCTAACCAGGCCCACTGTGTTTGAGTTATCAAGAAAAGTTTTTGGGCTTTTATTATTTTCCAGACCACGAACATTCAATTTTAAATTATCAGGTACTGTTTAGCTACTTCACTACTGCCATCCCCACTGCAGACGGGAAACAGGTAATGCACCACTTAGTCCAAGCTCAATCACACGCCAGAACAGGATATTTCACCCACTTAGGTCTACAGAATTCAATTCTTACGCTGCTATGGGTGAGGGAAAGGCAGGCAAGAAGGTCTGACAGTAATTTTAATTTGAAAAACATGTGTAACTTGAAGTTTTCTAATCCCAAACCTTTTAGACCAATACCATAGAATAAGAATACAGAAGTAAAATCCACCCAAACAGCTACCGAGGCTTTCTTAAGACAGTGGAATAACTTGTGCCCCCAAAATTTATCCAAAACCTGGGACTGGAAAT
Organism: Vicugna pacos; assembly: GCF_048564905.1. NCBI lineage: Eukaryota > Metazoa > Chordata > Mammalia > Artiodactyla > Camelidae > Vicugna > Vicugna pacos. The sequence continues at coordinate 42,518,126 of NC_132987.1, forward strand.
TAGGTTAACTAGTTACTAGGAGTTGGGCCTTAGTGGGCAATTTATAGTTCTGTTGGGGCATTAGTTAACATAAGAAATGCAAATAATTTGTCTGGTGGAACAGATAAGCCCAGAGTGTTTATGGTCCCATTGAACATTAGTTCTTTATAAAACCCAGCAATTTTACCCTAACATTTCAAATGTTTTCTGGGCCGGCTTTTACATCTCACTGGTTCCCTTATTGATAAAAACCTCTGAAACACTTTTACAATTTGCCTAAAAATCGTCACTTTTATCTTTCATGAGGTAATGAAGAAACTTCTTCCCCAACACAGTTTTAAAGTTCTCTGAAACTTCTGTAACCGCTGCTATCGCGGGAGCCGAGAGCCTCGGCTCTGCCTCCGCCCTGGCAAGGCCATTAGACTAGTCCGATTAACCACATTTGGCTTTCTGCTGCAAATAGGGTAGCATCCGCGCGCGCGAGAAAAGAAACGGCCCAAATGCTGTCCCCTAGCCCCGTTCGCCGTCGTGCCTCCTTCCCCACGCTCCCACGGCCCCCCATCCTAAGCCAACTCCGGGCCCAGCTCGAACTCCACCAGACCGCATGGCAGCTGCCAGGGGCCAGAAAAAGCCTACAACGTTAACATTTTAGTTGTATTCCTGACCCGAGTCTCCATTCCCACCCTCCTTTTATCTGAATAAGACGCTCCCAACTCGCGAGCTGCAAAAATCATCTATAGTGCAGTAAAATAATCCAGCGGAAAGCACGCACACTCACCGGCGCCATCTTGGAAAGCCGGCCGCGCGATGAGAGAACGCGGCGTCCGCGCCGCACGCATTTATACCAAAGCGTGGTGCGTCACGCGCCGGGAACGTAAGATCACCCCTCCCGGAAGAGAACTTGGGAGGAGCGCCGAGGTCGGTAACCCAGGAAACCGGGGGCGTGGCCCGCGGAGAATACAATCAACAGGCCGTCAGGCTTCCTGGCAGCGCCTACTTGCGGCGGGAGCTGAAATGACTCAGTTTCACGCTGGTGATTACAAGCGCCGGTTGACCACAGTGGTCCCTAGGACTGATTGCTTGGGAGGCCGCTCTAGAAGTATACGCCCCAGGGATGTTGGAAACATTTTTTCGCTAATCATCTGGATCTTCTTTCCAATCAAGGCAAGGCAATGTTTCATATTGCTTTGGGGATTCTTGTTTTATACTGCAATTATAATCCTCCAGCTAAAAAGTTATTTCTCTGTGTTTTGACCATGAGTCTTGTTTTCTAAATGACTGTTGAGGGAAATTAGTTTTTCCGGGAGCCAAAATAAACTAGGTTCTTGAGGATAATAAAAACCAAACCCACAAACAAGCAAACGACCTTTAAGTGAAAAATACATAGTGCTCATTTGTTCACACGTTGTGTGTAATATATTCTATTTTATGAACCTTAGAATTAATCCGGGACTCCTGAGTTCCATTCAAAATGCCTCCCAGTTAACATTCAACGAATATTTGCTGAGACTTAATTACTATAATGTACAAAGGATGAGTATGTGGTGGTGACAGTGGCAAAAGAAAAAAGTGTTCGGAGTTAGAAGGAGTACAAGTTGATGTCATTTCAGAAAAATGGCACGTCTCTCAGCGTTTTGTAATTTTTTTTTTTTTTTTTTTTTTTTTTTGTGGAGGAGAAACTATTGCACTGGGAGCCAGGGGTAGAGGATGGGGTGGCTTTTGTTGTTAATTTGGAGGTTGACACTAGAAAGTGACAACTGTGTATGTCCCTTATGATAGTGATTAGTAGTAATAACAACTATGCTTTAACGAAGCATACAATGTATATGGTCTAACTAGAGGTGTTGAGTTCCTGGAAGAAATACATTTCAAGATTTTTTTGGTTGTTTGCCTCAAGAACCACTAGAATTTCATTTATTTTTCAAACATTAAAGGAAAAGAAGAGCAATTGGCATTTTCTCCTCAAGGGTGGCCTGGGCTGCAGGGCAGAAATGATCCTTGTACTGTTGGATATTTTGAAAATAAGCCATTGATTGAGTCACTTATTATTTTTCTTGTTTTGGCAGTCCCCCATGTCATGACAAAAAAAAAAAAAAAAACCAATCCTAAAGAACTATTAAGCCATTTTTACAAAGGCTTAATATTTGCGAAAACAACATGTGCTTCTGAATAACTAGTAATCCCAAAATAACTAGTTAGAAAACAGTTTCTATTAACAGAAAATTTTCTAATAACAGATTTTTTTTCTTTTAATTAGAAAACACTTTAAAAAAAGAAAAATAGTACCCAGAATTGTGCAGATAGTGAGATTAAATATTGTAAATAACCAAATTCTTCCAAATTTCACACACACAGACAGTATATAAGTATGTATATATTATATAGGGTGGGAAGGGACAGACTGGAAGTTCGAAATTTGTAGATACTGACAGGTATATATAGAATAGATAAACAAGTTTATACTGTATGGCACAGGGGAATATATTCAAGATCTTGTAATAGCTCATGGTGAAAAAGAATATGAAAGTGAATATATGTGTATTCATGTATGGCTGAAACATTGTGCTGTACACCAGGTCTGAATAGAATAGTGAAATAAGGTATAGAAGGACACAATATGGCAGATTAGGTTAACAGAGAAACCTTCCATATGTGGCCAAAAAACTGGCTAAAATATAGTTTTATCAATAATTTCTAATGTATGGTTAAATTGGTGAAAAAGTAAAATAATTTTTGGAGGGAGGATGGAAATGACCTGTCTCCATGCTCTTACCAGTTTATGGCTAGAATTAGCTCTGCTGAAATAGCATGAAAAAGCTCCAACCTAAAAATGTAGTTTAAAAGTGTGCTTGACTTCATGGTACCAGGCAGAAGCAAATGCACATTTTTCTGGAGGAATGTACTGTATATCCAAGGACAAAGGATTCCCTAAGATAAGCTTTCTGAAATATGAGTTGACAATTAAAAAAAAAATCAATAAATACACAGGAAAACAAGCCACGATGAATGAAAATCAATCTAAAAAGCCATATTAAGTCGTATGAGCTGCTTATATATTCTGGAGGTCAAGCCTTTGTCAGTTTCATTTGCAAAAATGGGCAGAAGACCTAAACAAGCCATTCTCCAAGGAAGAAATACAAATGATCAACAGGCACATGAAAAAATGCTCAATATCACTAATTATCAGAGAAATGCAAATCAAAACTATGATGAGGTATCACCTCACACCAGTCAGAATGGCCATCATTCAAAAGTCCACAAATGACAAATGCTGGAGAGGCTGTGGAGAAAAGGGAACCTTCCTACGCTGCTGGTGAGAATGCAGTTTGGTGCAGCCACTGTGGAAAACAGTATGGAGATTCCTCAAAAGACTAGGAATAGACTTACCATATGACCCAGGAATACCGCGCTCCTGGGCATATATCCAGAAGGAACCCTACTTCAGAATGACACCTGCATCCCAATGTTCATAGCAGCATTATTTACAATAGCCAAGGCATGGAAACAGCCTAAATGTCCATCAACAGATGACTGGATAAAGAAAAAGTGGTATATTTATAAAATGGAATACTATTCAGCCATAAAAACTGACAACATAATGCCATTTGCAGCAACATGGATGCTCCTGGAGAATGTCATTCTAAGTGAAGTAAGCCAGAAAGAGAAAGAAAAATACCATATGAGATCGCTCATATGTGGAATCTAAAAAACAAAAACAAACAAAAACAAAGCATAAATACAGGACAGAAATAGACTCATAGACATAGAATACAAACTTGTGGTTGCCAGGGGGACAGAGGGTAGGAAGGGACAGATTGGGATTTCAAAATGTAGAATAGATAAACAAGATTGTACTGTGTAGCAGAGGGAAAGTATATACAGGATCTTGTGGTGGCTCACAGTGAAAGAGAATGTGACAATGAATGTATGTATGTTCATATATAACTGAAAAATTGTGCTCTACACTGGAATTTGACACAACATTGTAAAATGACTATAACTCAATAAAAAAAAAGTTTAACGTTTAAAAACCCTATAAAGTCAGACCCAAACAAGAGACTGTATATATTGGAATGATAAGAAACAGAATATAAAATAAGTATCTGTAATGTATTTAAAAGCTAAAATGATTTAAAGTCCTATAAGGGAAACAGGGACAAGCAAAATTGGCCAGAAATTTTTTTTAAAAGAAAGAAAATATAACTTCTAGAAATTAAAAATAGAAAATCTTTAGTTAGAAACATTTGGTGAGTTAAAGAGTTGGTGAGTTAAACAGGGGAGTAGACAAAAGCTGCAGAGAAAACTGGTGAATGGGAAATTACTCAGAATGCAACAAAGAAAAGCAAAGAGATAGAAAATATAAAAGGTAGGTTAGGAGACAAGAATGTCAGAGTAAGAATGTTCCAGTTATGTCAAATGGAAGACTTAGAAGGATATAACAGGGAAAATGAGGGAAAGGCAAAACTGAGAGAAATAATGCTGAATTCTTAGATTCAGGAAGCCCAATAAACCTCAGACAGCATAACGGAAAATAAACGCACACTTAAACACATTATAGTGAAACTTGGAAACACAAACACAAAATTATTTCAAAAGCATCTAGAAAGAAAAGCCAAACTATTTGCTAACAGGAGTTATATTAACAGCTGACTTCACATCAGTAACAATGGAAGCCAGAGCAGAGGGTTATTATCTTTGAAGGGCTGAGAGAAAAGCATTGTCTACCTAGAACTATAAAATGTGAAACTAGCTGTTAAGAGTAAAGATGCATTTAAGACATTTTAGATAATGAAACTGAAAATTTGCTGTCAAAAGACCCTCCCATAAAGGAACTCTCTAAACTATACGTCAGGATAAAGGAAAATAACCCTAGAAAGAAATAGTGTGCAAAGAACATGGTTAAATTGTGGACAAATCTAAACAACACTAACTCTATAAAAAATAACGTTTATTTTGTAGGCTTAGGGTGGTAGTAATGTTCTGCTTCTTGATCATGGTGATGGATATATGACTGTGTGTTGTTTGTGAAAATTCATCAAGCTGCAAATTTATAATCTGTGTACTTTTCTATATACATATACATTACACTTTAATTAAAAATGAGGATAGTTTAAATTACTGTATGCCAAAATACTCCAAATTAGATGAAATGAATTGCTAGAAAAATACAACTTAGAAACACAACTTAGAAATACACAAGAAACAGAAAATCTGAATAGTCTTATATCTTTTAAATACATTGAATTTGTAATTAAAAGTTCCAAAAGGAAAAACACCCAGATAGTGTCACCAGCCACTACTGCCACACACCTGAGGGAAAAATAATGCAAATTGTGACAGATACCTTTTATGCCCCAAATCACATCCTGTCAACTTCCCTTTTAATCCAGAGGAGGGGAACACTTATCCACGGTTTCCTGTCCTGCCTTGGTCAGTGGTTGTCCTTGGAGTGTTAACTCCTTTGTGCTCCCAGGTTGTACATGTGTAAGGGAATGTTAGTAGGAAGGTTCCCACCAGCGTCCCATGCCTCAAGTCAGAGAAACCATAAAAGTAAAAGGTGAAAAATATGCAGGGAGATGCTGCCAAGCTTCCCCTGCCCCAGACTGGTTGCTGCTCCCTTCTTCTTTCTCTTGAATGGACAGAGGAAATTCTATAGCACTGCATGGACGATCCCAGCAGGATTAACCCTCATTTGTCCCCAGCACGTTTCTTTTTGCTTTCATTCCTTCCCAGTTTCACATTTCCTGGTTCCTTGTTTCTGTTCTCTGTCATGTTGCATTTATATTTCAAACCTCTGCTCTTCCTGCAGCTCTATATCTGTCCTGCGTCTGTACATCTCACAAGGTTTCTTACAGGATCAGATTGTGTGCATCCTTCCTTTTGCGAGACTTCAGCTCTATTAACATCACAAAGGATCACACTGTAACAGAAAGTAGACAGTGTCTGCATCTCTGAAATTTACTTATTAATTATTAAAACTCATCTTATTTGCCTGAAGCTAATTTATGTAACAGGAATCTGTACATTTCCCTTTACCCAAACTTTCCAATCGTCAATGTTATCAGCATTCAAGCATGGTTAAAAAAAAATTGTGTATGTACTAAAAATACCATTGTTTTCTATGGAATTTTTTCTTTCTATGCCACATGCTATGAAGTGTAGTATGTTGAGCATCACGAGGCATTGCACTATCCATCTCCAAAAAAATATACTCAAATGACACTGCAGACAAACAGTCCTACGGAAGCAAACTGCACAGCTTTGACAAAGGATGTGCTACCGCCCTTCTGTGCAAGCAGCAATGAGGCCCTGAGGAGCAACTTATTACTACTGAAGAATATTGTTTTTAACTCTGCCAACCTAGAAATGTTCTTTGTTAGATACTTACAAATGAAAGCTAATGGCACCAGGTGGGGAAGTAAGAACTGAAGTCACTGCTGCTTGCCTTTTTCTTTACTAATTTGATTGGAAAGCATTAAAACCTATGATTAAAACAAACAAATAAATATATATATATATTATTGCTTCCATTCATCTGTTCTCTGTGTGTATTTAGAAAGACTTGTTATTTTTAAAATTACTTTTAACAATTGCAGTATCAGAAGTAAGATTTTCTTGTTATATAGTGCCACAGGAATTCGGAACAATCGGTCAACTTATAAAATGAGAGCAAGTATCTTTTTTCATTGCTTAATTTTATTACTTGTCATTTTTAGCTTTGTCATTCACCTATTGGTGGCTGTTTAGAGTATTTCCATTTTTTCACTATTATAAATGCTTTGAGGAACTTTTTTAATGTAGAAGAAACTTTTTTTATTTTTAAAGCTTTTTTTTTTTAACTGTAGTTGATTTACAATGTTGTATTAATTTCTGGTGTACAGTATAGTGATTCAGTTATACATGTATATATACATATTCTTTTTCACTACAGGTCACTACAAGCCACTGAATATAGTTCCCTGTGCTATACAGTAGTACCTTGTTGTTTATTCTGTACATAGTAGTTTGTATATGTCAATCCCAAACTCCCAATTTACCCCTCCCTTCTTCCTCCCCCCACAACCCCTAATAACTATAAGTTTGTTTTTTTATGTCTGTATCTCTTCCTGTTTTGTAAAAAGTTCATTTGTGACTTTTTTTAGATTCTATATGTAAGTGATATCATATGTTATTTGTCTTTCTCTGAGTGACTTCCTTCACTTAGTATGATAATCTCTAGGTCCATCCATGTTGCTGCCAATGACATTATTTCATTCCTTTTTATGGCCAAGTAGTATTCTATTTGTGTGTGTGTGTGTGTGTGTGTGTGTGTGTGTGTGTGTGTGTGTGTATGTATACACACCACATTTTCTTTATCCATTCATCTGTCAATGGACACTTAGATTGCTTCCATGTGTTTTACTATTGTAAAAAGTGCTGCTGTGAATACTGGGGTGCATGTATCTTTTTGAATTAGAGTTTCTCCGAATATATGCCCAGGAGTGGGATTGCTGTAACTTTATTTTTAGTTTTTTAAGGAAACTCCATACCGTTCTCCATAGTGGCTGCACCAATTTGCATTCTTACCAACAGTGTAGGAGGAAGGAATTTCTTAAATAACAAAATTATTATCCTCTTATGCCAAAAGAAATGCTCATGAAAGGAAATATAGAGAAGAAAAATGTATAAAAATACCTAAAATCTACTTAAAAATAGATATTTAATGCTTTGAGCATTCATGTTTATCAGTGTGTACATGTTATCTATATCATTTAGATTACACAAGTCATTACATACATTTATAAAAAATGGATGGCTCTATACATACTTTTTTGAATTTTAAAAAACTTTTTACTTAGAAATTATTTCAAACCTACCAAAAATTGTAAAAATAGTTCAAAACACACACATATACATATAAATATAAATATCTAAAAGTCTGAATAAAGAATATGTAAATGTATATATATATATCCTTTATCCAGATTTTACCTGTTAACATTTTGCTCCACTTATTTATCATTAGTTCTTTCTTTGCATTATATCTGTGTATCTATAAATCTTTTTATTATATCTGGATTTGCAGTCATAGTTGAAAAGAAGCCAAGTTATAGAGAAATTCACTCATGTTTTCTTCTAAGGACTTGTACAGTTTGTGTTTCCATATAGACCACTGCTTCATTTGGAGTTTGTTCTTGTGTATGTTATATGGAATTCATTTTATTTTTTCCAAATTTATTTTTTCAAACTGTCACAGCAGAATTTAGCTAAATTATCTGCCCAGTGGTTTGCAACACCACCTTTACTGGATATTAAATTCTGTATGTATTTGAGTCTATTGCTAGATTTTATATTCCATTCCATTGGTCTCTGTTCATTTGCCTGTACCTCTCTTTTGATTATAGCGGCTCTGTAGTAAGTTTTCATTTCTGGTGGTTCTATCCCCACCTCATAGCTTTCTGTGCAGTATTTTCCTAGCTATTTCTTGCATGTTTATATTTCCATATGAACTTTTTAGCAACTTGCTTAGCTCCATAAAAAAGCTTGTACTGTATTATTGGGGCTGCGTTAGATTTATAAATCAAATTAGGTAGAATTAGCATCTCAATGTTGAGCTATCAGCCAAGAATGAGGCATGTTCTTTCCATTTGTTTAAGTCAACTTTGTGTCTTTTAGGAGTGTTTTATATTTTTTTTCTCCAAAAGATTTACCTCATTGGTTGTACAGCAATTATAATAAACTAGAGTGACAATAATTTAGTTGAAACTCACATACTTGTGAACAAAAAAAGGCAGATGCACTATCAGTGTTAGGTAGATAAACCTCCATTCTCCCAGTTAGAATCTTTGTTGGGGATCTGATGGCAACTGTGGTTGCCAAGCCTTTTTAGCCCTCCTAAATACTGGGACACAAGTCATTGTGATGCTGGGTAGTACCTATGGTTGGGGTCAAGGTATTATTTTGACTGGATTCAGAAATAACTCTCAATTGGACAATGGGTTGATAAAATCTTGTAGGTGGGTCATTTTGAGCCAATACACAGCCAGTGGTTGTAACTGATCCTGCTGAATGTATTTGTGGGAATAGATATTTTAACTTCCCAGTGGAACACACACTTTAGAGAGGCAGTATGGGTTTTGAAAGTGGCAATTCCATAGGGCACCTCTTATTTGGATAGAATGTTTAAGTATGAGGTTGGAGTCAGGGGAGGAAGAAAATCAGAAAGGCTGATACATAACACGATTAGTCCCTTTTCACTCTTCTTTTTTTTCTTTCATGCCTACCTCTTGAAAACCAGCTACTGGTATTTGCAAGTAGCAAGAAGAGTGGGACTGAGGGGTGGGAAACTTTAATCTGGTGTTTCTCTTACTGCCCAATTACGCTTGCTGGATCTAGAAGTTTACAGATATCAGTAATACTGAGCATGGATATGAGGTGACAGCTACACGGGTAGTCTTGGTATGGTCCACATGCCAGGGAGTGAGAGAGCTGTTCTAGAATGGTGCAGTGTATAAATGGAAGAAACTGCTTAGCCATCTAGGGATGGATCTGTCCAGATGGTGTTAATTAGACATGGTGAGGACTGGAAAAGGGTGAAGGGTTTGCTTCAGGGACTCATTACACCATTCACATGCTGTGGAAAGAGAACAGCAACTCTGGTAGAGAAGGAACATCTCAGACCCTGGGAGGTCAGCGGTTGGGGAGGCACCACTAAACTCTCCTGCATTAAATGTCTGTGGAAGAATGCACAGAAAGAGGATGCAGGCGGTAAGATGGATTTACTCTTATACCTGTGGAATTTTGAACCATGTATTTTACATATTCTAAAAACTATTAAAACTTTAAAGATAAAAAACTGTACCTAAATCTGGAACTAAAATTTAGAAATTAACCTTCCCAGGCTGTAAAGCAAGGGTGCTACATAGTAAGACCTAAAATATAAAAAACAGTAAGAACAAAAGTTAGATTTTCTTTTAACAGTGACATACACATTAATTCACGGAATATTCTAGCATGAAAATGTTTCTGGGAATGAATATATACAAGAATAGTGTATCCTGTTAAATCAACTTTATTTTTATTCAATATAACTGATGAAGTCAACAGATAACTATATTTTAATATAACAAAAAGTTATAATTGATAAATTTACCATCTACATTTTAAAATATTTCACAATTACTTTAATATAGCCAAAGACTTAATATTTCAATTCTACCCATTTTTGAATTGTAAAATGCACAATTATAATAATACCCATTCTACATATCTTATAATTTTAAAGTTTTAGCTAAAATGTATGAGTCTCTGCAGGTAAAAGCATGAGTTCTCTTATCCCTAAGACAAATAAAATGTATTACTGATAAAGTGCCACTGGACTAAACAATGCCATTTCAACTATTTCCTTTTTTGGAGAGGAGGATAAAAATATTAGAGAACTAGTAATTTGTATTATATTTTGTAACAAGCACAAGAGTGCTTATTTATAGTAGATATTAACCACAATAAAGAATTCCTCTCAAGAAAGATCACAACTGTGATTTATGATAAGCTGTACAGTCATCAATGAATGTAATTTATGTTCAGAGTTTGTAAGATAAACTTAAGTCTATCAATACCAAGACATAGTTTTAGGGACTTTATGTAAGTAAAGGAACCTCTCTTTCAATTGTAAAGTTGGTTTCAACCTGTCCTAAGGCGGGAGGAATAGTGGTGGACAGTAAAATTTGACAACAAGTATGTTTTTAGCAGGTGAAAGCCGCATATGCATTGCTATAAGATGCATCTTTCATGTGAGGAAAACGTGCTAATTAGATGGATACAGCACTTTTCAGGCACTTGACCTCACTTGGTAGTTAAGTTGGTGTTTAGATTTTTATTTAATGGAAAAACATTGAATTATATAGGACTTCAAGCTACAGAACATCTGTGTTCCGTAAGCTAAATCCAATGTTCCCTACTAAAATCAAATAATGCCATATATCCAATTCAGCAGAAAGAAATTTAAGGGATTGAAGTTAACAGATTGAATTTTCTCAATTTTAAGATTTTGCACAATAAAATTTGTTAAGCCTTTGTTGACTGTTACCTGTCTGAATGTTAGGAGAAAAAAAGGCTTAAAAACTATGAAATATTATGCCTAAATGATACCAGAAGATTTTGAACTATTGATCAGTTCAATATAATATACTGTTTATGGAAATATGCTTACAGATTGTGCATATACTGCTTAAGAGCCATATTTTCTCTAAGTTAATTTGTTCCTAGTTCATATTACAGAACTCAATATGTAAACATTTTAATGTACCAAAGAAAAGCACTATGAACTTTTGTTCTGTTGTGCCTAAATATGTTTGAGAATCACTGTATCATTGTCTGGCTCTAAAGTTACTTTTGGGGTCCATGCCAAAGGAATGCTTTCAGATATATCATTAAGGATAAGGTTCTAAGATAAGACTACCAAATTCTATTACAAAATGAAAAAAATATGTTAAGAGTATAGATGTTACCAATGTTCCCATTTTTTTCTTGAATATTTAGCATATAGTTTATATATGTTGATATTAAGGATTTTTTATTTGTATATATCACTGTATTACAACCTGGGAAAATTTTGCAACATACTTTTAGGCAGTTAGCTTTAAAATAATGAAACTTCAGCTCTTAGCACAAACAGCCCTGAGAACAATGCATTCAAATTACAGCTCAACTAGAAATAATCTAATTGAGAAACTTTAAAATACAAAAACAAATTCTGGAAAAGTTGTAAAATAAAAAAAATTACCAACATTTGAGGCACTACCAGACTACAGTACTTTTAAGAGTTGGAAGGACTTTGTAAAAAGAACAAACATACAAAGCTATGTGTGCACATGCACACATTCACATTGTGCTATAATGAAAAATTGTATCCCCAAACTTTATAGTCTAAACATTTTTTTGCAGCATCTCCTATTAAAGATATCATGCTCTGGCTGCAGGAGACTTTTGGTAATTGTTATAAAGCATTGGTACTGAATTTTGTACCATAAATGGAAATGGATTCAAGAGCTTGGTTAGCAATAATTTTAAGTGACTGACAGCCCTTGTAGGGGAGCATGAAAGAAATATCATAATTATGTTTATGATGCAAATGCTAAGTCAAAGTAGCAATAATTTGATCTATTTCAGAGGGTATACAACTTCATAGCAAGTAAGGTATGACAAAATCTCCACAGTAGAAATAAAATACATTGTTCTAGAAAGAAACAAATATTCCACTTATTATTGTAATATTGTATATAAATTTGTGAAATGCCTGCAGACAAAGAGGTGTTTTCACTGTATAATCTATCAACGTGAAAGTCTACCTTCTATACATGGTAACTTTGATATTTAACATTTGCTACAAAAGGGTACAACAAATACTAGGAATCAACTTTTAACATTTCTGATGTCAAAAAAGAATGAAGTTACTTCTATTCTGTTAAAAAATATGTTTCCCTGCTTCCTTTTAATACAGTTTATAAAGCTTTACTAAATGAAATATTTTTTGAGAGAAATATGTATTGACTTATGTGAAAATAAACAGTCCCATGTCTTTAAAATCTATTCTTATAATTATATGTCAGAGGAGTATTTATACTTCATTATAGTACTTAAAATGAAATATTTATGCATAAGTAGCTTTTGCCATTCAAGGTATGATGACAGAGATGCGTTGTTACAATTTAATATAGGCTTATCTCACAATTGAAAATATATTTATGTGAAGTTTGACAAGTTAAGAACAAGGGCATGCTAATCTAGAATTAATACTAAACCAGAACACTAGTATGGTTAACTGGGGTCATCTGAGTGACCAGCAAGCAGCACAGACTGATAACTTTCTAGAGTTCTTGTGGGTAACAGTGCCAATCAGTTGCAAGTAAGATACACATTACAGAGTGCTAAAACCTAAAGCAATATGTAGCAGATACTGAAATGGAATACTGGAAAGAATTTAGCCTAATTACTAATTGTGCTTCAGATGGGCAAAAGCTAAAATGTTATACTAAAAATGACTGGCTACAACCTCAATATTTTTTGTGCTTTAGAATTCCTCCTGCATTTCCTTAAAGTACTGCTTCTTCTCCAAATGGGTTTGCTGAGGCCAATACAAGATTTAAAAGTATGTGAAAATTAAGTAACTAATACTTTGGGATCTTCTGTTCTTAATGGTATTTTGAGTCGCTGATGAGACCAGTTACAGCATGACACATATTTTCCTCTAGACACTAGGTACAAAGGCCTTTTAGAGGTCAGAGCATGATGGAAGAAGTCTTAAAACCAGTCTTAGAGAATGAAGGTATTACTGAAATATGATTTTGTTCTAAGTTTCACTGCAACATGATGATTGTTATTGAGTCAAAGGTCCTCACAAACCCTGTGACAATGTCTAGAATTCTGGAAATAAGAGATACATGATCCAAAAGACTAAACAGAAATGTAGCAGAATCACCTAAAATTCTTTCTTAAATAATTCAGTTTATAGAATTTTTCTCTAGTTATATTTCACATATGGAACAGAATTAAGTCACATGATAACCAGATAAAATACATATACTTCTTAAGTTAAACAATAATTATCACATAAAGTAACTTTTCTTCCATGATACACTTTCACTTTGGAAAAAAATAAATTGAACAAATGATCCAAGTCAATTTCAAGTAAGAATTTCCAGTTTTTGTCTGATAAATAAATATTTTGATGTTAAGGAAGTCTACTTAAAAATGGTTGGAAAGGAGTGACTCCTGCAAACACTAACATTTATTCAACATAATTGGTAAAAAGCACTGCATAGTATCCTGTAAACCAGGTCACTCCTTTACATACAGAGAGAGAGAACACAAGTTAAAAGCAGAAACACAAACAGAAAGAAACTTTCTATTTTTATGCTGATTACAAAATCCTCAAATAAAACCCTATAGCTTTAAGCAACTCCCTTTGCCACTGTCCTGTGTCTTCTTTACCGTAAGACTTGCTAACAGTCATGCAGCAGTTTAATGCCTCTGTCAAGCACAAGCAAGAACTGAAATCACCATAATACAAGTTAAGTCTGCCAGCAATTTGGCAAAGAACAGAAAGACCAAGGTAATACAGGTGGCTGCACATGGCTACTAAGATTTGACACTTTTTGATAATATGATTTTGGTTGAAGGACCTATACTTGCCACACTCAGGCTGAAGCTGTGACAATTCCAATCCATGATATTCTGATACTAAGTTTGAAATTACTGCAGAGCAATTCAACTTAAATGTGGTACGTCAATACCACTAGATGCTACATTGTTTGATCTAAAACCCTGGTTTACTTATCATTTAACTAAAATTCAGGAATGATCTGCTCAGACGAATCACATTTGCCCAAACTATCCTGTCTGTTTCTTGGGCTTACGTACTGAAACCGCAGGAATGTTATAGGAAAGACACCTACAAAATTAAAAAACAAAAGAATTATACACCTTGATTATTGTTTGAAATTACTAGTTGCCTGCAAAACTAACTCAGCACAATTTCAAAACAATTAAAAAAGAAATGAGGTTGCTTATGAAGGCCATAGCTTTGGTGACAACTTAGAACCAGACTTTAGATCTGCAGTTGATCCAGACCTAAACAGTTTGCTGATGCCTGATGTTCCCATTTATTTGCAGGGCTTTATGGCTACAGCATATTCTTCACTCATTGCACACATGACAGATACCTAGAAGGGGAAAATGCAGGCAAAAAGTTATTCAGAAGGCATTACATACATAAGAATATACATAAATATACATAAGATATATTTAATTCATTGTACACTGGATATATTTGTAGATACTTTATACATATTGACTTTGGAAAGAGGTATTCTAAGACCAAATAAATTACTTTCTTTATAGTTTTCTAAAGCAGAATTTCTCAAATTGTGGTTTTTAAGACTTCCAGGGAACAGGGAACATAAGAGCTATAAATGTTTTAATACTAGAGTAATCACCTTCACTCTTCAGTATTCTCATAGCATCCTTTCTTATCCTTAAGAACAGTTCAGGATGATCTTCAAAACAAGTTTGGGGCTGACACTGTCTATGTAGCAAAAAATGAACTTTGACTCTTTGGTAATGGGTCTCTAAGGGGATCCTGGGAAGACTGCCTTCTAGAGATCATTTTCAACATTTCAGCAGTATTTAAAAGCTATATTTCACATAGCTTTTAAAGTTTTTATAGAATGGTTTAAAAAAGCAATCTTCCCATAGGTCTTTACCTGTACATCTTCACCTGCATTATATTTTCCTTCTATTTCTTTGCCTAGTTCACCTTCTGGCAGCTTAAGATCCTCACGAACTTCACCAGTTTCTGTCAGCAGGGAAAGGTAACCATCCTGAATGCATATCAGCTATTGAAAGAAATTATAGCATTTGAATCAATTAGGTTATATCTACTCCTTTGTAATATTTACATAGTTATGTGGCAATCCACATTAATTTGTACAAGAACATAGTAATACATTAAGAAATTTTTGGTGCTTGAGAATGGTAAACATACAAAAGCATGAAATAGGTACAGACAAAAAGTGTAAGTTCATTCCTCCCTGTACTCTCCCTTCCCCCAAATCTCTGCATTATTAAACTGTTTAGGCTTTAAAAAATTAATTAATTTATTAAAATTTTTTAATCAGTCTTTTTGGCTGTTGTTGTTGTTGTGGGGAGATAACTAGGTTTTTATTTAATTTATTTATTTTTAATGGAGATACTGGGGATTGAACCCAGGACCTCGTGCATGCTAAGCAGGCATTCTACCACTGAGCTGTACCCTCCCCCCTAGTTTAGGCTTTTTTATTGTGTATCCTGAAGCATTTACATTTATGGACACAATATAAATACGGTAGCTTAAAAAAATGAGATATTGTATTTTTCAGCAAGCTGTTTTCACTTAGTGTGTTTTAGAAATCTTTCCATATTGGAAAATGTGGCCCAACCTTAGTCTCTTTAATCTCTTCACAACTGCATAGATATACTGCAACTGAGTTAACCATTTTCACACTAATGGGCATAAAAGTTATTTTCAGTTTTTCACAATTACAAAAACCTGTGTTTTATAATTTGATTATGAAACAAGCTGAAGTGGAAAATTTTAGGTCTCCAGCTCACTGCTAACAACATTAGATTTTTTTAAAAAGACAAACACTAGCTTACTGATGTCATTAATGAAACAAAGTCATCACCTAACCTGCGAAAAGGCATAGTTTTGATATCATTAAATTTTTTTCATTACAGGTATAAGCAAATAGGCAGGCCAAATCCATTTATTCTAAAAGCATGTATGCCACCAGCGTGCCTAGAATTCTAATGGGTTTTATAAAAAGCAATCACCCAGAATACCAAATGCTAACACTGACATACACAACAGAAGTCCAAGACATGGTCCTTGATCCCCTCTAACCACGATGACATAACACATGCACAAAACAGAGGTAGAGTTTCAAAGCTCTCCTCCATGGCAGGACGAAACCTGGCAGTTGCTTTCCACAGGAACCCTACCTAGCACAGGAGATTTCAGTTTTTGTATGAGTCTACAGTCTCAAAAACAAAAAACCACCCTACAAACACTTTTAGTTAATCTACAAACTACAAACACTTTTAGTTAATCTTTTGGTCATCCAAACATTTGTGAGGTAGTTGGTAGAAAAGTGGGGAGCAAGATGGTTACAATAGAAGTGTAATTTTTAAACAATTAACCACAGGCTTTCAAAGCAGACCTTTTTTATTTTGGCTCTTTTAGCAAGTCCCTGAAATAAAATTTATCTATTTCAAGAGTTAAAGGTTCCCACTCCTTAGTGACTGACCTTTAAGACAAATAATAATACTAGTATTTTGATATTTATATGATATTTTATTTTTCAAGAGTTAAGAATTCATAAAATAAATATAAAGTATTTCAAATACAAACATGTAGACATAAAACATCTAGTAAAAAATGTATAAATATTATACATCTTATGAAAATAAATTGCAATAAGATAAAATTTAAAATTTCAGAAATAAAACTAAGCTATAGAAAAATAAAATTAAATAATAAAAATTAAGTATTTCATCTTACCTAAATTATTAAAAAAAGTTCAGATATAGAGAAAAGTTGCACAAATAACGCAATGAAATCCCTTATCTTTTACCTAGATTTACACTTTGTTAACATTTAACCACATGTGCACTTTTTCTCTCTCTGTATATATGGAATATATAAATTGTATACCATAAATATTCTTATTCTTTTCTTATTTTTACTGAATCATTTGAGAGTAAGTTTCAACCATTATGACTCTTTAGCAATAATACCTCAGTGTGTTTTTCCACGAACAAGGACAGACTCTTAAATAACCACAGTTTATTTTTCAAAATCAGGAAATTCAATATTGTGAGCATATTATTCAACATATAGTCCATACTCAAATTTTCCAATTGTCCCAATATTGTATTTAATAACAACTTTTCCCTCTCAACTCCAGGATCATGACTTGTATTTATTTGGCTGTCATGTCAGTTTAGTCTCTTTTAATTTGAAACAGTTCCTGACCCTTTGTCTTTCATGACATTGACATTTTTTGACGAGCACAGGCTCACTCTATTATAGAAAGTTCCTCAGTTTGAGTTTATCTGTTTCTTAATGATTCAGGTAATGCATTTTTGGAAGGATTACTACATAAATGATGTGTCCTCAGAGTATCACACCAAGAGGCCAAATGATGTCAGTTTGTCCCATTACTGGTGATATTAGCTGTGCTCACTTGGATAAGATAGTTATCTGCCAGCTTTTTCTACTCTCATGGTACCATTTTCCCTTTTATAATTTTCAATCTTGAAAAAAAAAAAGCTAATGGTTGCTGAGTTTCAAGCATATTTCTGGGCAACTTTTTTGATTTCCCCTCAAAGCCCTCTCTGATTCTATAGAGTTAGAAGGAGAGGACGGCAAGGAGACAATTATATGTCAATTCTAAATATTCTTTCTGATCCTTCACCTTTAAACAAATCTACTCAATTGATAACTTTGAGGTGTTTATGACTTTTTTTTTTTTGGTAGTGAGAAAAATCATTTTGTTAATAGCAAGCAAGGAAACAGGAGAGGGCAGGGTGAGAAAACTTGTAATATAGGAGTCTGGCAAGCAGTGGTGTACCAACCTGCTGAAAGACATATGAAGTTATACCATACCCCCAAATACCAGTATCAGAATGTGGTATCTATTATTTCCTACTAAAAGAATCCAGTGTACGGTGCTATTTCTCTCCATAGGGCTCCTTGGAAAAACACATACTTCCAGGTCCAGAATAAGTATACAAGATAAGAATGCATGGTGCTATCAAAGACCACTAGGTCTGTATCAAAGGAACTCAAAGAGCTAACCAGAAAAAGGTCCCTCTTGCCAAAGATGGAACAATTTGGGAATCGATAAGGATAATAACTACAATGGATTGAAACACAAATGTGTTTAAATGCTTCTATTCAAAGTGGAAAAAAAATTTCATTGGTCATGTTCAGTAGGTGCAAGAGAACCAACTAATTTTGAATACTAATTAAAGGGGAAAATCATGCATTTATATTGGCTTTCCTGTTATATACTGTACCACAAAGTAAACAAAAAAATTGATGAACTAAAGTTTATAGAAGTGTTCTGGCTTTTTTTTTTTGAAGAATAAAATTACTATTTTGTCTCTCCTAATAAATTAATGGATTGAGGCAATGATTACCTATCTGATAACATCACACACAAAAAAATCAGACTTAACTACCTTGATGGTTGCACAGAACATCACCTATGGAATTGTTCTTTGAAGAAAAAGGAGGAAGAAAATAGAAATCTAAAATGGATCTGATCAAGACTCTACATCTAATTTTCAATTTTCAGGAAATATATGGGACAAAGGAACATGTTAAACAAGGAAATGCAATTAGCAGAATACAGACTGTGGGGAAGTCTACAGATCAAACGATCTAGTTTCTTCATCAAAAAATGAGAGAGAGAAGGGAGGAAGGAAAGAGAGAAGAGAGGGACCTCAGGGCATGTAGGAGAGAGGGAAACCTATAAAACAGATTTAAGAGATACCTCAACCAATTTCAACATGTGGACCTTATTTAGGACCTGATTTAGACATACTATAAGACAAAAAAGTAACCATCACATCCAAAAAAGTAAAAAAACAAAGAAACAAAGACAATTAGGAAAATGCAGATACTGACTGGATATTTGACAATATTAAGGAATTTTTAATTGTAAGGGTGCCACAGTGTGCCTTGATTTTGTTTTTTACAGTCCTTATCTTTAAAAAATGCATAATAGAATATTTACAGATGAAATGATAAATGATATAGTATGTGGGATTAGCTTCAAAATAATCAGGTAGAGTGTACAGGAAATAAAGTAGGTGGTGGGATACAGATGAAACAAGATTGACTATGTAATGATAATTGTTGAAGCTGGCTGATGGGTACATGAAGTTCATCATATTTTGAAAATGTCCACAATAAAAAGTAAAAAAGAAAAATGTATATCAGAATACTAGAAAGAGCAGTGTAGCCACTAAATTGCTGGAGATACAGGGAACTGAGGAAGAAAAGCATGAACTGAAAGGAAAGATGGAGAAGAGCTACTGACTGCAGATTCTGTCCATGATGTGGTCAGAATAAGCACGAACACTGAAAAAGGAGAATTATGGAGAATATTTTTGCCTGTATTTGTATTATTGATATACAACAGCAGGAGGCTGGAGACAGCATGGCATCACTGCAGGTGCCTTCTTAGCCCTAATTTCTGAATTTAATTTTATTTTATTTCTCAATCTATTCCAAAACAGACAGACTTTTCCTTCTCCTTTTCCTCTCCCCCTAGCACTCTCAAGCTACTTCCTTAGAGCTGCTGGTCCCTGGGAGAGACTGAATGCTTGATCATTGTTACCATACAGCTCAAGCAAATAACACTATCATCAGCTGGAGTGTTATCTGACCCACCAAGCCATGAAGGTGAGTATGCACGGCAGCACTCCATCATCAAGTGGAAATAGCATATAGGAGGTCAGCCTAAGCAGATCCGAAAGGCATAAACAAGTTGTATGAGAAGTAGCTCAGACTCATAAAGGACCTTCTTCTGCAATATTAACAGCTTCTCCCTCAGCTCATACCAATGGCTTTCTGGGGAGTTGCCTATGACCAGCTGACTGAAAAAGAAAAAAACTAGGATTGGTCTCTAGGTGGTTAAGAATGGTCTGATGAAACTATTCAGAGGTGACCCTGAAAGATAGTGGGGGTGAGAAGAACTTCATGTACTGGATTTGAAAGAAGAGAGAACCAGAGGTTTGGATTTACACTGATTGTGGGCAATGGCTATGAGTCTGGATGGAAGGTCAACAACACTGAAAGAACAAGATAGGAAAATTGCTGACAGTAAGGTCTGGGGAAGTGGTATGTGGAGAGATCTCTCCAGAAAGTTAGAGAATGTGTTCATATGAATGCTTACCAAAGGGACACAGTACAAAGGAGGTGGACAATTAGGTGGACAAGATGATTCTATCTGTGAATGTCATTTAACTTCTTTTTGTAGTCTTCCCAGTCCTTGCTCAACTGGCTCATGGAACTACTGGCCATGGTGGCAGGGCTCAATGACACAGGTTTTCTCTCACCAAGGCTGATCTGACTACAGCCATTACTGAGTACCTCACAGTACAGAGTCCTTGATATGGCACCATTCCCCAGAGGGAACAGCCAGCTGCCTGGTAATACTGTACTCCTTCCATGATGGAAGAGGTGGCAGTTTGTGCTCATTGCAATAGATCTTTACTCTGCATGTAAATTTGCCTTCGATGCCTGCAGTGCTTCTGCTAAAATCTCATCTGCAGATTTATAGAATGTCGCATTCCCGTCAGTACCTCACATAGTATCATCTCTAGCTAAAAATTCATTTGACAGGCAAAATAAAAAGATAACAGGACAACACTCAGAGAATTCATTGGTCTATTGTACTCCATCATTCTAAAACAGCTTGCCTGTGTGGACTGGCCTAAAGAAGACTCATCTTTGCCACCTGCTGGATGATATTATATGGACCTGGGTGCTGTTTCACAGGTTACAATACATTCCAAAAATGGTACTATTTCTCCCATAGGTAGAATACACGGGTCTAGGAACCAAAAGTAGGAGGCTCTTCTCCCTATTACTTTTAATGATACTGTAGCAAGTATTTGTTTCTTGTCCCTGCTATGCTGGGATCTGCTGGTTTAGAGGTTTTCTATTCCTAAAGAAAGACTGCTTCTATCAGTAGAGAACACAAAGATTCCACAGAACAGGTAAAAATTATAAAAAGACTTTAGGCACAAATAATTCATAGCATCATTAATTTCTTTGTTGTTCTATTTTAAGTTGCAACAACAAAATTCAACTCCATATCCGAAAGGCATATCACTTATTTGAAGAATATACTAGGATTTAATACTCATAGTTCTGGCAATTCACCAAAGATCCACAATATATACTTTAACATGTCTTGTACTGGTAGGATTTCCTTCTGAAAAAATGGTCTTTAAATGACAGATAGAACTTTGTAAATACAGAAAAGGCATTTAACTTGGGTTGTGGTGCACATGAACACAGAACTTTCTAAGGAAATATGATTCAAGTGAGTACCAGAGTTTGAACAAGCATGTCTATATTTAAGAGTCTGGGGATTCCCAAAGGTGTTTGGGTGCATTTGTATTTTACATGATCACTGAGCCTCAGACAACAATCACTACTTTTGGGAGAAGCGATGGAAATGAGCAATTCTAATCCAGTATCATTTTAAAACACATAAAGTTAAAACTGTAAATATTAATATGTTTCTTCCCCTAAACAAAGACTTACTTTTTAATTATTATAATGAACATATATATATGTGTGTACAAATACAAAGGACTACATGTAGCCCAATAATAAGTAGGAATTTAATCAAGGCACTTGGATAGGTGAGTCATGAAGACCACCATAGCACAATAAATATAACCAGAAAGGTTCATAAAACTAATTTTTTAAATGAACAGAAATAAGTATTCTATGGTGACTTGATAGTAAAGGGATGTGATCACTGAGTACTTACTATGCAAATCCTGTTCTAAGAATTGACTAATTAAACCTCACAATGATTCCATGATAAGTTTATCATTCTTATCCCTATTTTATAAATAAAGGCAGGTGAGAGATTAACTGACTTGCCAGCAGAAGTCACGCAATTAGTAAGTGCCAAAGCAAGTATGTGGGCCCAGGCTGTCCTGCTTGAGTCACTGTCTTATCCACTCTGCAACAGACTACACACCAAGGCTGGGACTAGGGTAAGGCAAATGAGGACTCACTTTGGGTGCAAAACTTAAGGTGGCACGTGCACGTGCGCACCCCCCTCACAGTGATCAAGTTTTAAAATTAGAATTAATGCAAAAATTCTATGGTGAACAAAGTATCAACATTTTAAATAAAGACAGGATCAGAATTGCTGATTTTTCCCTTTGACTTAGGCCTCCGTGTGGCTTGCCATTGTTACTGGTCCTGTCTTTATTTAAAATTTTGTGCTTGAGGCAAGGGCTTCACTCATGTCATCCCCCTCACCCTAGTCTAGGCTCTGCTATATCCCAAAACAAAACCAAAACCAAATTTATTTTTTATGTTAAATCTTGAGCTCCAATCAATGATAGGCTAATTTGATCATAGTAGTTATCTGAACTACTGATACCATCTTTCTGAAATAGTCAAAGGCAAAAGCATTGTATATTGAATGAATATTAATGAACAGTGAATATTCAAAGTATTCACATGTTAGTATGAAAACAGAAATCCACTTTTGGCAAGGAGAAATTCTATACTTAGCCTTAGTTGACTGCACTATCTTTATCTCATTGAATAATCACGTATGCCTTTAACAAATGTTTATTGAGCACCCACTGTATGCCATGTCTACATTGGGTGCTCTAAGAATAATGGAATGATTAAGTGGAATTTTCATACTGGAAATGGGGAAGCAGGAAAGAACTACTTTGTGGTACGTATCTGCTTATGAGGTAATTATAGGGTAGATTTTTTTCACTTAATCCTCATATTATCCATACTTTGTAGATGAGAAGACTGAGGCTCAGAGAGGTTGAATAATTTGCCCAAGGTCACCCAGCTAGAAAGTTGCAGAACTAGATCCAAACCCAGATCTGCCTTACTTAAAAAAAAAGCAAGCAAGCCTTACTTCAAAACCTTGCTATTATTATGCTAAGACAATTCACATTTCTACAAAGACTCCAAAGCAACCTAAAAATGTTTATGATAAGTAGGAAAATGAAAATATAAAACTGCTTACTAGATTAAAACTGTGTAAAATATGTTTACATGTGAACAAAAAGTAAAAGGAAATCATTGGATAATTGCAGTTAATGGTAACATTTTTAAAGAATTATACAACACAATATAAAGTATAGAAAGTAATCAATTTAAATTGGGTAAAACAAATCCAGGAATCACATTTGCATTTTTCACTATGCAAAATGAATAGAAAAGAGTTCTATAGATAGTATGCTTGATAAAGAAAGTGAAGACTTTCAAGAAGACTTTAGTTAGGATTAATCTGAGCTCCCACATCCTATGAGGTCAATGGTTTGGTTGCCATCAGCACTCCAAACAACAAAATGCTATCATTAAACATGACTTATCCAACTGTATAACTGGAACTAAAACTTGCAGTTTATACCTATAATTTAACTAAAGGTCACAGCATGGTCACTGAATATAAATAAAACAATTACAAAGTTTTTTATTTTCTTTACCATACTCAGTGACCATATACTTTATCCTTTGTATTTATGGCTTTCAACTTATTCTATTTAAGAATACCAAATTCTGACACACATTAATATACAAAAACTTGCTGGTGGAACATAAAGTCCAATAAGTTCTTAAAAGTCTTAAGTCTGGTAAGGGAAAAGAAATACCTGGGAAGGAGTTATCTAAACTTGAAATAATCTACAACAAAGGGAATAATAATTTAACTAAACATTAAACTCACAATATGGAGTCACTTGTTCTGAGAAATAATAAGTGTTCAAATTTTTATAAATGCAAGAATGTTAAAAGTGGCAAACTAGCAATCATCCTAGATAAGGCACAAGTGTTAAATATCAATATCACTATTTCTCCAATTTCTAAGCTAAGTGGTAGCTAACAGTTAGAAAAACCTAGAAAACTACTTGTGGGTGTTATTAAATTACAATAGAGAGTAGAGGGTATTTGCACCTTTAAGAAACAAGGAGAAATTAGTACTTACTTGATAATCATTTCTCTTAATATTTGGAACATCCATGTTGTGAGTAGAAGGGCAAATATCTTCATACTTTTTGCCCGTGAAAATATCAATGCCAACAAGGTGAACCTAACAGAGAGGAGGGAACAGGAAACCTGTTTAATCTTTGCCAAGGTATCACTCATTACATACACAAGAGCACAATACCAACGCTGATTATGACAGATTCTTTCTGTTTCCAAGGTCATCTAATTTTACTTTCTTAAAAAAAAATGTACTGGTCATACAATTGAGAAGCAGTGAACAACTAAACAGTATCATGACATATCAAGACCCAATAGCAATATACAGTTCAATTCAATTGTAAAGTGCTTAAGAAAAATGAAATTAGGTTTCTTAGAATGATGTTAGAATAGGTTTTCTCATTTGTAAAATGAATAGATTGTCTAAATCACTAGGATTCAGGAAAGTTTCAGTTCCTAGTAAATGAAACATAAGGGCCCAGGAGGGAAATGCTACCTTTCAGTATTCAAATAGCTGATCACCCAGTAATTATGGGATGAAAAAATTGTGTTATTATATACAGTTGTCAGTACAGAAACCTCATGTTCTGTAACGGAATGCAAAGGATCAAAATCCCAATGCCAAGACAGTCCTGGAAGGGCATTTACCTTGGCATGACCGTGCTTTCCAGTTTTCGAAGTTGACATATCCACTATTTTGCATGGTCGTCCTTTGAGCACCACGAAGCCGTTTTTGCGCAGGGCCGAACACTGCATAGGGTAAGTGCTGGAAGCCCCAGCATCTCCAGTAGTAAAATCAATTTCATCCGCCATGGTAGGCTGGGGAGATGGTTGCTCTTCTGAGGGAACTATGCAAAAAGTTTGCTTGCTTTTTAACAACTGGCATGCAGGCAGGCAGACGCCTCATTTCGGATAGGTTACGAGCCAAGCATCATGGATCTATTATTTTTGCATTTATAGAACACCCACCTATAATAATGGGGACTTTCTAACTCTGGCCTCTACAAACTTTTCCATCCACTAGTGGGGAGGTGGGAGGGAAGTCGCAGAAGAGCTCGCTGGGGGTGGGGGATACCCGCCCAAAGCGTTCACCTGCGCTGAGGGATGGAAATCCCGGCCCCCAGCGTCCCATCGCAGGAGAAGCCAAAGATCTTTCCGCACCGCACCGCCCGCCCTCCGCGCCGCCCGGATCCCCACGGCGGGGGGCCCAGCCCAGCCCAGGCCGCACGTCCCCGCGAAGGATGAGAATAACAGGACCTGGCTAGCAGCACCCGGCCCTTTGGCAGCCGGCGCGCACTCCTTCCCCCAGCCGGCCGCGCCGTCACCCCCACCTCTCAGACGCCCCCTGTCCTGCCCGCATCCCCGGCCCGGCGCCGCACGGGCCTGAGCCCTGGCGGGTCCAGCGCTCGCCTCGGTCCCTCATCCATCCTTCCTTCCATTCTCTGTCAGAGCTCGGCTCCGGCTGCCTTCCCCGGCCCTGCCTTGCTCCGGTCCCAACCCCACCAGCTTTTCTCTATGCCTTCACCTTTCAGCAGGGGAAGAGTGCCTTTCGCTTGCGCACCCGCGCCGGTCCCCTACAGCTGCGGCGGCGGCAGCGGTGGCGGCCGCGGCAGTTCCAAGAGACGGGGCGGGGCCGCCACACTTTCCACACCCCGGCCTCCCCGCCCTTTCCCACCCCCACCTCAGCCCCACTTCCGGGATAGGTCCCGGCGCGTCATAGGAACCGCCCTCCTGTGCTACCATTGGCTATAAGGTTCTCGAGGCCCCGCCCAGTCACGTGAAGAGTGCCCTGGCAACCCCACGTGCTGCGGATTAGTGCACTTCCGGCATGAAGAGCACTTTCTGGAGTCCGGTTGCTGAGGGCAAACTCACTGGCGAGGAAACTTACTGCCTCAAACTTTTAGGTTCGTTCGTTGCGTTCGGGTCCCAGTCGAAGGTAACGGGAAGCAAGCCGCTCACTGGTTGGCCCTTGCCCTCAGGTGCGTGGTGGTTGTCACGTGACAGCTGTCAGAACTCGCGAGGCGCTCGAATTCAACGGATGTCCCTCGTGGCTGTGGAGGGAACTTTGGGTTCCAACTTCTGTCCCAACTTGCAGCCCTACTTGGCGTTCAACACCACGCCTGTTCCTCGAGGAAAAGCCTGAGTGAAGTATTTTATAACCTGGCTCCCGCTGCTGGCTCCGCAGGGGACCCTAGCTACTCATGAGATTCTGGCAGCGACTGCCACTGGTGGCCCGGCAGGATCAGCAGCGCACTTTGGGGTGGGAACTCCGGAGACATCCACGAACTAAAAAGCAACTGTGAAATTACCTCATTCACTCCTCACACCAGAAGCTGTTATGGCGTGGTGGAGGCGAGTGGTGCCTAACTCCTACTGCATCGTCCAGCAAAAAGATGTTCTGCCAAACTCAGCTCTTCCTTCCTTCTGGCTTTGGCATTCCTTGCAGTTTGAGGTATGTCCGTACCTCATAAGAGCAGTTGGGTTGTCTTGGAATCAACCTCGCGCCAATAGTGACTTGAATAGGATTAGGACCAAGGTTCTTAAAAAGAGATGCTTTCCCCTTTTCTCACTGGCTTCACAGCCCACCACATTCTCCTACTTAGAGGAGTGACGTTTACACCCCAGTTTATGTGGCCCTGAGATTTTGTATCACTATTTCATGAAAAACCCCATTTCTCACATTCCTATGTGGCACTGTGGTTTATTTTTTTACACAGACATTTCACACATGTTGTCCAGTCTAACCTTTACAATAAACAAGTGAACTCCCATAACCTGAGCTCAGCTGCTAATATGTGAAAGAGCCAGATTAGAGCTCTGGTTCATGAGTCCACTCTGCATTTTCCTTACGCCACCTAACCTTTACCTGTCGTTTATTGTTAGAATAAGCACCAATATTTAAAAAGTATGTAAGCAGTTAGTACATTAAATGTTTTATGTGCATTATTCCTTTAATCTTGACTGTTACTTCTTCTTTAACCTCAAATTTGTTATGATTTATGCAAACTGAAATTTACCCTTTTTAATTATATGAGTTTTGAAAAACATAGGACGTTATATAACTACCACTATGATCCTATAATCAAGGTATAGGATATTTCCCTCATTTCAAAAGTTGTTTGTGCCTCTTTCTGGTCACTTCTCTCCCCTACACCCAGCCCTTGGCCACCATTAGAAACTATCTGTTAACATTTTTAGTTGTGGAAAAAGGCAGAGAAATGTTAAGCAATTTGCCCTAAATTACATAGCTAGCAAGTCAGAGAGCCAGGACTGAACTCTAAGACAGTTTGGCTCCACAGTCACTATCACCATATACTACCATATGTTACCTGTATACCACCATATACTGCATTCTCACAAGATTTGGATTGGAATCAAATGATCTAGCTCATTCATTCAACAGATCTCGTCAAGTTGCTGGAACACTGAATTAGCAAATACTGAACCATTGCTCCTAGGGCAAATAGAGAGTTATGTTCCTGCAAGCCTCGGGGTCACAACATTTTAATCAGCTAACCAACATATTGCTTTATGTGTATTTCTGTTTGAAGACATCTTATTTAATATATATTGATTAATTAGCATTTAACTCACAGCCAACAGCAGCATAATTTATGCCCAAAGGATGCTTTTGTAAAACATACATGTTCTCTATAAGGCACATCACAGCCTTCTTGAACTTAGAAATACTAGATGGCACTTTAGTACTATGCTTGGCGACCATTTTAAACAGCAAAATCACTGACACAAAAATGACAAAAGTCACAAAAATGTGAAAAAGTGGCACAAATAGACTGAAAAGAACACTTGTTTACAGTTTGATAGTTGAAACAAGAAGGTAGAGCATTGCCTTGTTTGACCTCTGCTAGGAAAATATATATCGGATGACTCAAATCTGCTGTTTCGTTAATGTCCACAAATGACCGTGAAAGCACAGCGAGTATTGATTTTGGGGTTACAAGTAAATTTTAGTGACTAGGCATATTCACAAATATGGCATCCATGAATAATGAGGACTGACTGTTTTTATTTTAGTGCCCTCAGCAGTGAGATTACCATGTTGACCAATATAGCCCCTTGTTCTTTAGGTGCTTACAGTCCAGTGCAAGATACAATGAAGCAATTTTAACAGGTACAATAAATGCTGCTAAAGAATTTACTACAGGGTGCTGGAAAAAGGGGCTCGGTCCTCCTCGTCTAGTCTAGGTATTGTCCAGTTGAAATATAATGCAAGTCACGTGTAATTTTGAGTTTTATTGTATCCACATAAAAAAGTAAGGATGAAATTAATTTCAATTATATATTTTATTTAACCCAATACATCCAATATGTTATTTCACTTGTAACCAATATAAAATTATTAATAAGATAATTTTTCATTTTTTATACTAAGCCTTCAAAATCTGGTGTAGTGTACATCTCAGTCCAGACTAGCCACATTCAAGTGTTCAGTAGCTATGTATGACTGGTGGCTATCATATTGGACATCACAGGTCTAGGAGATTTTAACACTACTTATCTGGGGACAATATCTTAATTTGAGATCTGAAAAATGAGTAAAAGTTAGCAATGATGAGGTATTTGGAAAAGGCATTTTAAGCAAAGGGATTAGGAGTACAAGGGCCTATAGCTCACAGAATTGTGGCATCATCCTGGACTGCATATAGTTTAGTGTCAGTGGTGTGTATTCTAAAAAGAGGTGGGTGAATATGGATTTTCTCCCAAGGGCAATAGAGAAACATCGAAACAGTACACATAAAAAAATGACAAGACAGTATTTTTTAATTAGAAAGTCCTTTCTGGTTGTGATAAGAATTAATTTTTTTAGGGTGATAAAATGTTGGAAAAACAAAACCAATAGTAAGGAATATTTATGTTGGTGAACAAAGGTGGTGACTATGAGAATATAGAGAAGACAGATTCAGGAAAATTATAAGGGATAATGCAAAGAATGTCATAATTAATTGAATGTTGAGGGTCAAAATGTGAAGGGAGACACAGGAAGTGAAGAGGAAAGAGTCAAGTTAAAAACTGTGAAGATTTGTTGGCACCATTTGTTGTGATAGAAAATATAAGAGAAAAAATAAATTTCCAGGGAAAGTTGAGTTCATTTTTGGGTAGATCAAGTTTAAGTTTACCATGGGAAAGAATTATATTTTAGAGATAAACATTTATGAATCATCAGTATATAGATGTTGATTAAAGCTAAAGCAAGAGACTTACTTCAGTTTTAGGCACACACACAGACTGAAAGTGAAGGAGTGGAAAAGATATTCCATGCAAATAGAAACCAAAAGAAATCTGGGGTAGCTATACTTATATCAGACAAAATAGACTTTAAGACAAAGACTGTAATAAGAGACAAAGAAGGTCATATAATGATATAGGGGTCAATCCAGAAAGATGATTAACATTTATAAATATTTATACACCCAACATAGGAGCACCTAAATTTTTAAAGCAAATATTAACAGACCAAAAGGAAGAACTAGATAACATACATTAATAGTAGGGGACTTCAATATCCCACTTTCACAATGGATAGATCATCCAGACAGAAAATAATTAAGGAAACATTGGATTAAAACTACCTGTTTGACTAGATGGACAATATTTACAAAACATTCCACCTGATAGCAGCAGAAAACACATTCTTATCAAGCACACATGAACAATTAAATGCTAACAAATTGGGCAACCTAGAAGAAATGGATAAATTATTGGATTCATGCAACCTACCAAGACTGAATCATGAAAAATAGAAAATCTGAAGAGATCAATTAAATAAGGAGATTAAACAAATAATCAAAACCTCCTAACAAAGAAAAGTCCAGAACCAGATGGCTCCACTAGTGAATTATACCAACATTTAAAGAATAATTAATGCTAATCCTTTATAAACTTTCCCAACAAGTTGAAGAGGAGGGATCACTTCTAGACTAATTTTATGAGGTCGACATTACTCTGATAACAAAACCAGACTAGGACTCTATAAGAAAAGAAAATAACAGGTTAATATCCCTAGGAAACGTAGTGCAAAAATCCTCCACAAAAATATTAGCAAACTTAAATCAGTACATTAAAAGGATCTATTCCAGGGATGCAAGGATGTTTCAACATATGTAAATCAATCTATGTGATACACCACATTAACAAAATGAAGGATACAAATTATATGATTATCTCAATAAATGCAGAAAAAGCAGTTGACAAAATTCAACATCCAGCAATTCTACACCTAGTTATATACTCAAGAGAATTGAAAACATACATCCCCCCCAAAACAACTTGTACACCAATGTTCATAACAGCATTATTCATTATAGAAAAAAAACTATTTAATTTATCTGTTCATCATTCTAACTGATGAACAGATAAATGAAATGTGCTATTCCATATAATGGAATATTCAGGAATAAAAAGGATTAAAGTACTTATAAATAGTACAATATGGACAGACCTTGAAGAATTATGCTACATGAAAAAAAGCCAGTCACAAATGGCTGCATGTTGACTGATTCCATTTATGTGAAGTGTCTAGAATAGGCAAATCCATAGAAACAGACAGTATATTAGTGGTTGACAGGACATAGGTGTTGGGCAGAATAAGAAATGACTGCTAATTGGTACAGGGCTTCATTTAGGGTGATGAAAATGTACTGAAAATAGATAATGTGATGGTTGCACAACTCTGAGTATATTAAAAATCAATGAATTGTACACTTTAAAGGGGAAAATATACGGTACATGAATTACAACTCAATAAAGTTGTTACTTAAGAAAAGATAAAAAATAAGGATCAATACTCATCCACTCAGCATAAATAATTTTGCCATACCATAGTGAGTCCTTTTGCAAGCCTATTCCTTTATGTGTTTTACATGAAAACCTCCATTTGTTGTCATGACTTTCCTGAATGTTAATAAAAAATATATTTCACTATATTAACAGAAAAATATTGAAAAACATATGATCATCTCAGTAGATACAGGAAAAAGCATTTGACAAAATTCAATACCCATTCCTGAGAAAAACATTCAGCAAACTAAGAATACAAAGGAACTTCTTCAACCCAATAAAGGACACCTGTGGGGGAACAAAAAAACAACTAACATCATACTCAACAGCGAAAGACTGATGGTATTCTCTCTGTATTTCTTTTCTATTGTTCCGTAACAAAGTGCCACAAATTTAGTGTCCTAAAATAATGCCCATTTTAAAATCACACCGTTCTGTACATCAGAAGTCCATACACAGTGTGGCTCAGTTTGTTCTCTGCTCTGGATTTTAGCAGGCCAAATTCAAGGTTTTAGCGGGGCTGTGTTTTTTTCTGGAGATTCTAAGGATGAATCTACTTTCAAGTTCATTCAGATTATTGGCACAATTCAGCTCCAGGCAGCTTTATTATTGGAGTCCCTATTTCCTTGATGGCTGTTAGATGGAGGTTGTTCTTAGCTTATATAGGTCACTTGTGTTTCTTGACTCATGGACCCTTTCCTCCTTCAAAACCAGCACAATGGCAGGTCAAGTCCTTCTTATGCTTTGAATCTCTCTGATCACCCATTCTTTGTCATCTTTCCTCTCCTCCTTCTCCTTCTTTAGCATCTCTCCAACTGACTTTTCTGCTTTCTTCTACTTTTAAGGGCTTAAGTAATTATACTGGGCCCCACAGGGTAATCTTCCTAATTTAAGGTAAAGCTGATTAGTAACCTTAATTCCATCTTCAGAGTCTCTACACAGCAGTACCTAGATTAGTGCAGGCATACCTTAGAGATATTTTGAGTTTGGTCCCAGACCACTGCAATAAAGTGAATATCACAATTAACTGAGTCACACAATTTTTTGTTGTTGTTTCCCAGTGCATGTAAAAGTTATGTTGACACTATACTGTAGTCTAATAAGTGTGCAATAGTATTATGTCTTTAAAAGTGTACATACCTTAATTTAAAAATACTTTATTGCTAAAAATTCCAACAATAATCTGAACCTTCCACAAGTCATAGTAGTAACATCAAAGATCAGTGATCACACATCACCTCAACAAACATAATAATAATGAAAAGATTTGAAATAGTGCAAGAATTGCCAAAATATGACACAGAGATACAAAGTGAGCAAAGGCTGTTGGAAAAATGGCACCAATAAACTTGCTTGACTCAATGTTGCCACAAACCTTCAATGTGTAAAAGTGCAATATCTACAAAGCGTGACAAAGTGAAGCACAATAAAACAAGGTATACTTGTATTTGATTGAATAATGAGAGGATGGGAATTTGAGAGGACATTTTTAGAATTCTGCCTATCATATCTTCCTAAGAACGGGAACAAGACCATTGATACCCACTGTAATCACTTCTATTCAACATCATATTGGAGATCCTACCCATTGCAATGAGATAAGAAAAAGAAAAAGTATACAGATCAGAAGTTATTTTATTCATGATGTAATGATCATCTAGTTGAAAATTCCATAGAATCTATAAAAGGGGAACTAGAATTAACAAGTGAGATTACTAGAATTAGTAAGTGATGATGAAGGCCAATAGGAAAATCAATTATATTTCTATGTTAGTGACAGTTAGAAATTAGACATATATTTTAAAGGAACCATTTATAATAGCATCAAAATTAAATACAGGGAGAGCATAAATCCTCACTGTGCATAGTGATTACCTTCCAAAGAGTACAATACAGAAAGAGGGAAAAACAGTGACTTTACAGTGGAGAAACCTATCAACACTACCTCAGCCAAGTGATCAAGGTCAAAATCAGCAGTAATAAAGAAATACTGATAATATGTACCTTTAATATGAAGATAACATCAATTCACCTCTGTAGTCTTCATCCCTAAACCTATATCCCCAGTCTAATCATGAGAAAAACAGGAGACATATTCCAGTAGAGGGACATTTTATAAAATATTTGACTAGTACTCCTCAAAAATGTAGAGATCATCAAAATAAAGTCTGAGAAACTGTCATAGCCAAGAGGAACCCAAGGAAACATGACATGCAGTATAATGTAATATAGTATCCTGGATAGGATTCTGGGACAGAAACATACATTAGTTTTAAATAAGCCCAAATAAAAGACAAAACCTCAGAAAAAACAAAATGAAATAAAGCAATTTACCAGATAAAGAGTTCAAAGTCATAGTCATAAAATTACTCAATACGGTGGGAGAAGAATGGATGAACTTAGTAAGAATTTCAACAGGGTTAGAAAATATTTTCAAGAAACCAAATAGAGAAAAACTACAAAACAGCCAGAAAACAATTAACAAAATGGCAATAAATATTCCTATCAATAATTACTTTAAACGTAAGTGGACTAAATACTTCAATCAAAAAACATGGGATAAAAAACAAGACCCATGTATAAACTGAAAAGAGACTCATTTTAGATTAAAAAAAAAGATGTGGTATATATTTACAATGAAACACTATTCAGCCATAAAAAGGACTGAAATCTTACTATTTATAACAACATGGATGGAACTTCAGGACATTATTCTAAATGACATAAGTCAGACAGAGAAATACAAATACTGTATAGTTTCACTTATATTAGAATCTAAAAAACAAAACAAACAGAATAAAACAGAAACAGATCTGTAGAGAACAAACTGATGGTCGCCAGAGAGGATAGGGGTCAGTGAATGAGGGAGATAGGTGAAGGAGATTCAAAGGTACAAAATTCCAGTTATAAAATAAGTAAGTCTCAGAGATACCATGTATGGTATAGAGTATATAGTCAATAATAACTTTGTATGATAGATGGTTATTAGATTTATTGTGGTGATCAGTTTGTAGTGTATATAAAGGTCAAATTATTATATTGTACACCTGAAATGGATATAATACTATATGTCAACTGTACTTCAATTAAAAAATAAAAAGGAAAAAATTTGTATTCCTAAAACTTTATTTTCACATTTAATGTTTGTTTTATGCTAATCAAAAGTGTGAAACATATAAAACATAGACAAAGTTGGAGATGTTTAAACACTTTATGGTATTTAATAAGTACATACAAAATTTTATTTTATTTTTTTAATTGAAGTATAGTTGATTTATAATGTTGTGTTAGTTTCTGGTGTACAGCAAAGTGATTTAGTTATACATGTATATATTCTTTTTCATATTATTTCTCATTATGGTTTATTACAAGATATCAAATATAGTTCCCTATGCTATACAGTAGGACCTTGTTCATGTATTTTATATATAGTAGTTTGTATCTGTTAATTCTGAACTCCTAATTTATCCCTTCTCCACCCCATTTCTCCTTTGGTAACCGTATTTGTTTTCAATGTCTGTGAGTCCATTTCTGTTTTGTAAGTAAGTTTATTTATATCATATTTTAGATTCCACATTTAAGGGCTATCATATGATATTTGTCTGTTTCTGTCTGACTAACTTCACTTAATATGATAATCTCGAGGTCTGTCAATGTTGCTTCAAATGGCATTATTTCATTCTTCTTTATGGTTGAGGAGTATTCCACTGCATATCTATATCTCTATATCTATCTAGCTATATCTTCTTCATCCATTCATCTGTGTCTTGACTATTATAAATAGCTCTGCTATGAACATTGGGGTGCATGTATCTTTTCAAATTAGAGTTTTCTCTCGGTATATACTTGGCAATGGGATTGCGGGATTGTATGGCAACTGTATCTTCAGTTTTTAAAGGAAACTCCATACTGTTTTCCATAGTGGCTGCACCAATTCACATTCCTACCAACAATGTAGGAGGGTTCCCTTTTCTCCACACCCTCTCCAGCATTTATAATTTGTAAACTTTTTAATGATGGCCATTCTGACCTGTGTGAGGTGATACCGCATTGTAAGTGATTTGTATTTCTCTAATAATTAGCAGTACTGAGCATCTATCATGAGCCTATTGGCCATCTGTATGTCTTCTTTGGAGAAAGATCTATTCAGGTTGTCTGCCCATTCAAAAATTTATTTTAGATAGAGCATATTCTTACACATAAAAAGCAAAACTATAAACATTTTAGAAGAAAACATAAGAAGAATATCTGTGACTTATTGGTAGGCAAAGATTTTTTTGGGCAGAACACAGAAAAGCAATAACTATACAAGAAAAAATGGGTAGATTTGGACTTCATCATAATTAAAAACTGCTCATCAAGAAAATAAATAATAGAGCCACCAGATGGAGAAAATAGTCACAAAACATATATCTGAAAATGAACTTATATTCAGAATACAGAAAGAAGTCCTTTAACTCCATCATAAGAAACACAACCCAATAAAAAACAGAATATTTGAGCAGACACTTCACAAAGGAAAATACGCAAATGACTGGTAAACATATGAAAACTCAAGATCTAGGTGCTAAGTATGTTGTCGCTACTAGAATACCATTGTTTAAATGATTAGTGGACAGAACTAAGAAGTACATTTTTTCTTAAATCATGAGTTAATGTTGATATTTCTAATTCAAATGAAACACTATAGCATTTTCCATACTTGATTTTATTTTATATGTGTATCTCTTCTATCTTACAGTGAAATCTTGGTTCCTAATTTCATGAATACACTTGCTTATTTACTTTATTCTACAATTACATTAAAAAAAACTTCAGAATTATAATACTTGTATGATTACCAATAATATATTTAGTAAAGTTTAAGTTTTCTTTTTCAGTTCCTTTTGTCTTTGGGCTATATTTCACTAAGGATGTATAGAGTACTTGGTCAAAATCTTCTTCCATCTCAATTATTTTCTCTTTTATTATTTTATCAGTTTGATTTATAGTTAGGTTGATTTGTTTAATATGTGAAAAGAATGATAAAAATAGAAAATCATCATTTGGCAATTCCCCGTGCAATAAATTGATTCAAGGTTGTCAATGTATTTTAAAACTTTTGGCTAAAAATTTGTTAAGGACGAGATATTCACATGGCCTCAAGATAACACCCTACTCATGGGATTAATTATGTAGGGTATATTTTGCAGTCACCACTTAACCAAGTGATCAAACTTAGCAACAACAACAGTCGGACAACATGACATTATATTTCCTGAAGTGATGCAGTAAAAAAATACACAAGTTACCTATGAAGTATTCTTGCCAAAACATTTAATGTGAATGTTATCATGAGGGTGATAATCAGACAAATTCAGAATGTAGGACATTCTACAAGATAACTGGCCTGGAGGCTTAAACAATGGCAATGTCATAGGAAGTTAAAAAAAAAGGAGTGAAAATTGTTCTAGATTAAAAGATTCCTCAGAAACATAACCAAGTGCAAAGCATAAATCTTGACTAGGTCTTAGATTAAAAAATACAAACTTCAAAACATTTTTTGTGACAATTGGGAAAATTTGAATAGCATATTATATTTTGATGCAAATTATTGTTAATTTTTTTCAGGTAAGGTAATGGTATTGTGTTTATGTAGAGGATATTCTTTTCTTAGTAAGTTTATGCAGAAAATTTTGAAGTGTTTCAGTGTCTATAGTTTATTTTCAAATGGCTTAGCATATATACACATATAGAAAGAGCTAAAGCCAATTTGGCAAAACATTAATAACTAGAAAATGTAGATGATGGGATAGGGGTGTTTATTTTAGTATTCTTTCAACATCTATGTATGTGTGAAATTTTTTCATAAGAAAAATTAGAAGAAAATAAGGTGGAATTCAGGATGGTTGAGAGGGTAATCTGAGTTTCTGTCACCAGGTGGTGCTGGTGCTTTTTGAATAAAGCTAAATAAACAGGCAAACTGTTGACAATAAATTGGGTATTTATTTAGGAAAAATTGGGGTGGGAGGGGTCATGGACTATAAATCTAGCTTTTAAATTTTGCCAGTTTTCACTTTTGCTTGCATTATTATATTCTACATAAACTGAAAAGTCTCAGCTATAAATTTTCTTTGTCTTACAGTCTGCCTCTGTCCTGTCCCTTTCCTTTTCCAGGCCCTTACTTCTCCGAAGGGCTACCTCAGTGGTTCCCTACACCAGAGGCCACTCTGATCCACCTGCTGACACAGTAACCTTCCTGCAGCATTTCTGTCCCCTCCATCATGTCCCCACTTCCTTCCAAATAATTTCCACTCCTCAGATAAGTGTTGAAATTGATACCTGTCTGCTTCCTCAGTGTATCTCCCATTATTGCCTTGCATTGACTTTATTCATGAGACTCCTTCATTGCTGTCCTTTTTTTTAAAATGAATTTTACACACTTTGTTGCCTGTGAGTGTTTCACTTCATATATCCCCATATCTATGACGCCCTTCTGCCCAACTAGACAAAGTCTGACCTTATTCTCATCAAAGCTCAGGTTACATGTCATTTTCTTTGTTATCTTCCCAAACACCGCATTCAGAAATCTTCCTCACACAGCTCTTTGTAATTTTCTTATTATCACATTTTTGTATTATGTCATAATTATGTGTGAACACTAAATTATAAACACTTTGAAGGTAGGTAGCTTGTCTTTTTAGTCTCCTCATTGTGTTGGTACTATGTGGCACTCACTAAGGTCAGTGGAATTGAATTTCAGGATGATTCAAAGCTAGTCTGCAGCAGTGGTGAAAGTGCTGATCAGTCACCACCTGATTGCCAGCCTCACTCTGGCTTTACATTTCACGGACACGCAATGAGGAGCCACTAGAGTGAGAAACCAACCTGGATTAAGGATGTGCATGGTTTATCAATCCTCACTAACCTAAAAATCAATCAATTTGAAATAAAATTTCCATTCAGTTTGACCCTATATGTCAAAACGCTTAAACTTTTGTGTGTAATTTGATCCCTGTATTCTACTTCTAGGTAAGAACATGGTAAAAATGCTCAAAGATTTGTTTGAAGAATATTTGGAAGGACATGTTTATAAAAGATAAAAATTAGAAGTTGCGTAACTACCCAACAATACAGGGTAGTTAAACAAATTCTAATATATCCATACAATGAATTACTATGTAATGAATTACATTAGTAATATTTAGTGAATTGAGAATTCTTTAAATATTTAGAGAATAATAGTGACATAGAGGTTCCGATGTATTACGTGGAAAAAAATTACAGAATAGTGTTGACATCGTAATACCGTTTAATGGAGGAAAAAAATATCCCATAGAAAGGAGACTGAATATGATGGCAGAGATATTTCCAGGTTTGGAGATTATTTTCAGTTTTCTCTGTTACTATCTTTTTTTTTTTCCCCAAGTTTTAATGATGTTTTCTTAGTATAGCTAAGAAAACAATAACAAAAGTTATTTTTAGGAAACAATTATATCTCAAATGTTATTTTATCATAGACACAAAATTCAATAATACAGGAAGGAATTTTGATCACTAATACTTGTTCTTGGGCCTCAAACAGAACCAAGGGACAGGAAGGGCCAAACGATGACACAAGGGGAAACAGTATTAGAGGCCAGAAAAGCTAAGGAGACCAGGCAGAAAAAAAAGAGCATTAAGGAGCTCAGTTAGCATGCTAAGAACAAAGGGAGACAGGAGTTCAAGTAGGAGAACCAGAGAAATCAAGCAGAGACCAAGATTGTAATGTAGTGGGAAGATAACGACACTTAGAGATCTAGGAACAGTGCTTAGTAGGTGGTTTACTGAATAGGTGGTCTTGAGTAAATCATTTATATTTTCGAGGGTTGGAAAATGCTTTGAACTTATTCTTACTCCCACTTAAGTGAGTAGAGTAGCATTCAGAAAATATAAGTGAAATCATATATGTAAGCTTGGGTTTCTCAATATTAGCACTACGGGCATCTTGGATCAATACTTCTTTGATGTGGAGAGCTGTCTCACATGAACAGGTGCACTAGTATGGGAAAGTAAGAAGTGATGATGTCAATTTAATAATAATAAAAAAAAGGAGCGTTGCCCAGTGAGAGGATAGCAAATGGGAGGCATTTTGTGGTTCATAATGAAACTAGAATTGGTACACCTTTTAACATAAAATCTCCCTAAATTCTCAGTATATATCTCACCAAACAGTGCTTTCCTCTGGTTAGGGACTCGGGAAAACTTCAGTATCTGCAGCTGGCAGGCATATGCACCAAACCTATCCAAGTCAAGTCAAGCCACCAGCAAACAGTATCTTGTGTAAGTGATTTTAAGCTTAATCTTTGTCAGAAAGGGATCTCTTATATCCTTCCTGTCTATGCAGAGATGGGGCCTTAGGATGGGTGAGCCTGAGGGGGTCCAGATATGTGTAAGAGGGCGAGTTACTGTCCCTGACTTGGAGGAGTGAAAACGGTAAGGGAAGGGGGTTTGACTCTGTGGAGCTATTTGTGGCTAGGGAGGACTACAGCTCTTCAAATTGTTGTACTATGTTAAATTCCCCCAAATTTGGAGTATGTTTTGTTTACATTAGTCCCATTTATTTTATTTTTTAATGATAACTGTCATGATTATTCCCACAATTCACCTCAAATTT
Source organism: Vicugna pacos (assembly GCF_048564905.1). Classification (NCBI taxonomy): domain Eukaryota; kingdom Metazoa; phylum Chordata; class Mammalia; order Artiodactyla; family Camelidae; genus Vicugna; species Vicugna pacos. The sequence goes on from NC_132987.1 coordinate 42,557,830, forward strand.
ATTCCAAAGTAGGAATATGACTTGAATAAAAATAGAAATTAAAATTTAACTTCATGTTTAACTTATAGATTTCATTTTTGAAAATAAATTTAAATACACAATCTAAACATTTTCATATTTTAAAGATTGGAAAACCATAAAGAAAAACAACTGAAAAGAGAATAGAATTTGTAATTTCACCACCCAGATAGACCCATTATTCATATTTTGGTTTATAGCCTTTAGACTTCTTAAATCAGTAGTTCTGAACCCAGCCTACAGATTGGATTCACTGAAGGAACTTTTAAAATGTAGCTGTCACCAGTCTCATCCCAGAAATTAAGCCAGAATTCCAGGGTTGTGGGAAATAGGTGGGAATCCAGGCATAGGTAATTATTTTTAAGCTTCACAGTCAATTCTAATGTGTGGACAGGGTTGAGAACCACCATCTTAAATGAGTGATGTAGTAGTGCTATTGTCTCCAGCTTAAAAAAAAAAAAAAAGACACAAATGAACTTATTTACAAAACAGAAACAGACTCACAGACATAGAAAACAAACTTAAGGTTACCAGGGAGGAAAGGGTAGGGGAAGGGATAAAATGGGAGTTCAAGATTTGCAGATGTAACTACTATATATAAAATAGATAAACAAGTTTATACTGTATAGCACAGGGAACTATATTCAATATCTTGTAGTAACCCATAGTGAAAAAGATTATGAAAATGATTACATGTATATGGATGACCAAAACATTATGCTTTACACTAGAAATTGACACAATATTATAAACTGACTATACTTCAATTAAAAAAAAGTTACTGCCTTTTACCTACCATAGGTCTCTCTTTTAAAAAAAAATGCTTTGAGTTTTTGGGATTTTATAAATGCATTGCCATCTCACAATATAAACAATGTCTTTTGAGAAGGAGGTTTTACTAAATATTGTGTCTTCCTAATGCAAAGAATTTCTGTGGCTTGTAGGGAGGTCTTGTAATGTTGATAAATGGTTCCCAGGTTATTGTGTATATGACTCCAAGGTGTAGAGAGATGGAGCTGTTTACCTTCCTAATTACTCCATGCCCACATCTAGACCATCACTCCCACTCTTTGTTCCTTCTCCCAGTCTTGGGCATCAATGTCTAACCTTTCTTACAAATAGATGGAAGGAGGGCCAGTGTTCAGTGACTCACAGGCACACCCTCCTCTGCCCATCTTCCCCTCCTCTTTAAAAAGAAATATTTCCTGACCATCACCTATATCACTGACAATTGAATTCTTTACAAGAGCCAGCATCGGCACTGCTCTCTTACCCTCTTCCTCCCACTCTCTCCACCCTTTCTTTTCTGTTGTTATGGCAGGGGGAAAAATTAAGAAGTTGGAATCCTGGCATAACATTTTTCAGAAATTGCCTGGTCTTGTGTTATTAGAGGGGGGGAAAAATAGGAAAACCTACAGAAAACACTTAGAAAAACTGTTTTTGCCTGGAATTTTTGTATGTAATTTTCCCCATAAATTACATAGGTCTAGGCCAAGAACTATCACTGTCTTGCCCCTGTTTGCTTTTTTTCATTTCAACAACCAGCATTTGTTTTTCTTTCTGGTGGCACATGTCATTATGAAGAATTTGTTATTGCTGGCTCATTTGGTTGGTTGATTTTAATCACTTCATAGAGTTAGCGCATTTGTTACAATGAGTGGAGAAAGGTAAAACCATGAGGAGATTCAAGCTAGCACAGTAGCCTCTGAACACTTTAATCAAGTGTGGGTGAGGGTGGTTGCTAGTGCTTTTGCTTCCACTTTGAAAAGATACTTCCCAAGAGTTACACCTTCCCTTTACTCATGCCTATCTATATACAGTGTTTCAACTAAAGTATTGAGGAAAAGAGGTAACTGAGAACATGGGGAGAATTTGTACCTATCCTACTTATACTAATTATTTTATATAAGTACTTTATTTGTATTTATCAGAAAAAAACCCCCAAACCCTTTATTTTTCTCTTTCCTAATGTAGTATGTGTTTATTGTAGAAATTTAAAAAATAGAGATAAATGACATAGGAAAAACCTTCACCTGTAAAAAATAAAAATCCATTTCTGATTCTACAGTAGAGAAAAACATTATTGCTATGTAGGGCTATAACATATCCTTTAAGTAAGGCTTATGTGTACATACCATTTTATTTGCTTCTCTTTTTCTTTCTCACTTGCAAAAAAAAGGGTTTAAATTTTTAAAAATTTAATGTATTGAGAATGTATTTCCATGTTACTAACTATTATTTGTCAGCATCATTTTTAATAGAAGTCCAATATTCCACTGGATGAACAGGTCATAATTTATTTAACTAATCTCCTATTGTAATTATTTATATTCTTTTATTAGTAAGCAATATACAATAAACAAAAGGATATGCTTTTTAAAGACCCTTAACTTCTAGTGTGTGTATCTGTTTTTTTCTTTTTTTAGGGTTTATTCCAGCATCTAGTTTTGCAGTAAGATAGCAATTTAAATTGTAGGCAATAAGATGTTACCATTGGTTTATTATATCTTTCATTCATTTATCTAACAAATACTGCCTACTTTGTACCAGGATCTGTGCTAGGTACTTAGTATATAATGATGAAGAAGATAGAAGTGGTCCTCATTTTGAGGAAGTATAGTTTTATGTGGGAGAAACACAATAAATAATTAAAAAGTCATTGGATAGGTGCCATTATAGAAGAAGTACACACATCCAAGGGGGGACGTAAGAGAGGCAACTCTTCCAGAGTCTAGAGAAGGGTGGTTAATGGGAAATGTTCATTTGCATGAGAATTCCCTGTGCCATATATTCTCATGGTGGGAAAAGACTTCAGATGTCATTTAGTTCAAACCTCTTTTGCTGCTGGAATTTTCTGTGTCAAGTGGTGATGCAGTACACAGGGCTTTGCAGTATAATCAAAGGGTTTAGACTACTGGGGTTTGAGTCCTGGCTCTACTTATTTACTATCTGCATGCGTGATTTCAGGCAAGTTGCTTAAAACCTCTGTGCCTGTTTTATCCCTAAAATGAAATAATAATAGTATCCACTTAAAGGTGCTGTTGTGATAGGAAGATTTAATATAGGTAAGGCATTTAAAAGAACGTCTGGCACATAAAATACCACCCCAAACTTAGGATAGTTTGGCTTACGATTTTTTGACTTTACACTGGTACAAAAGTGATACTCATTCAGTGGAAACTGGACTTTGAATTTTGAATTTTTCCCAGGCTAGCAATATGCAGTATGATATTCTTTCATGATGCTGGGCAGTGGCAGTGAGTCTCAGCTCCCAGTCAACGTGATCACGAGGGTAAACAACTTGTACTGTATAGTGTCCTGTGTTTGAGCATGGTTAAGTTAGGCTATGCTAAGCTATAATGTTTGGTAGGTTAGGTGTATAAAATGCATTTTCAACTTACGATATTTTTAGCTTACAGTGGGTTTATTGGGAGATAACCCCATCGTAAGCTGAGGAGCATCTGTACATGTAATTTGTGTATACTCAATTCACACAACAGTCATGTTAATAGGGAACTCACTGTCCACCAAAGCACTTGATTGCTAGAAAGTTATTTTTCGTGATAGGTTGAAATTGGGCCCCTGTTGCTTTTATCTAGAAGACATTCCCACCTGAAAAATGAAAGCAATTTCATGGAGGCAATTTTTGGTTCAATTTAGTGAAGTAGTTTCTAACATTTAAAGCTGTCTAACAGAAGTGGACAAGGAGGGGTGATTTTCACAAGTTAAAATAACCACACAGCCTCGTGGTTGCAGGGAGTTCTCAGAATAAAATCTAAAGTAGCAGATTTCAGAGGTTATCTGTACTACAAGTGGACTATGAAATACATTCGGAAAGCACGTGAACATAGACACATTAAACTTTGATTTTGTAATATCGTGACACTGTTCTTGGCAACCCCAATTTGAAATGACAGATTTGCGTAAGAACGCGAGCATGTTACCTTGCATTGAATTCCGCCAAGAAGTTAATATTCCCACAACACTCAGATTAAACTTGGCTCTACAACAGAGAATTGCAGATCATTTTTCTTTGTTACTTTTGAATCAATCAATACTTGTGATGAAATTTAGATTATGACACTGGCCATCAAAACCAGCCTTTTACCAGAGACCTCTCAAAGTATTTTTCCTGCAATGAAGAGACATTAGAAACAAGGCAAAAAGAACCATACTACATTTTGCTGAGCTAGTTTCCGAGGCTTACGTGAAATAAATATGCTTACTACTGAGAGAGATTCTCATCATGAGTTTCATAGCGTGAAAGTTTTATGACGGATTTTGGACTGATGGAAACAATGATGCTTTGGAACAGAGTGTAAGTGGGAGCTGATGTGTGTTTATCAGTTTTGAATTGATTTACAATTCATGAAGCCCTTAGTTGGCAGGAAAGAATGACTACTGTATGAGGCACCTTGGTGAAGATCACAGGGATAGTCAGCAGAGGCCTAGTAAATAGTAGATCAAGGCTGTGAATGACGACTTGCAGGAGCCGACTGCTACCGCTGCTGGGGCCATTGGTAACGAGGAAGGGCTGACCAGCCCTTCCTGTATGGCATTTTCATACCCTTCATATATAATCTGAGTTACATAACTGAGCAACTTCTTCTTTGAGGTTATGACTCAAGTTGGATTATTTTTAGGGTCAAACTACTATAATTCCTGGAAACTATGTAGAGATTTACATCTGAAAATTGGAAGTGGTGTAGTATAGGATAACATTATAATACATTATTGGGTTTTTTTTCTTTAAAAAATGTGGGTCCTCCACTTTTAGATAAGTTTACCAACTTAGAAGGGGCAATTTCTTTTGCTCATTCGAACTCAGAACTGACTTCCTTATCTTCCTCTTGAAACCACTTCTTTTCTCAGTGAATTTTGGCATCATCCATTCAAGCCAGCCAGGCTCAACTCTGAACCTCAAGCCTGTAGAGTCTCACAATTGGACCTTAAAGGATCCTCAGTCCGATCACCATTTGGTGCTAAAAGCCTTTACCACTACCTAATTTGTGATTCCCCAAGTATTTGAGTACCTACTCAGTACCAGGCACCATACTCATTCTACTGAATAATCATTTCTGCCAGATACTAAGCACCTCTGGAAAGAAAGAAGGTAGAGTCAAAACAAGGTGCAGACAGCCCTAGTGGAAGACAGCTAAGAACACTTTAATACGATGCAGTGAGTACTTTGCAGAGGTCATGCAGAGGACTGAGGGGAGCAGAGGAAGGATTCCTAGCTCAGAGTAGGCTCCAGGAAGGCAAGGTGGGCCTGCTTTCTAGAATAGGGAACACTAGAACTGAGTCTTGAAGGATGAATAGGTGTGATCCAGGTGGCAAATGTGTGTTCTAGGCAAGGAAACTGCAAGGGCAAAAGCACAGAGAGACCATGTGTATCTTTCTAAATCTTGGTTTCCTCATCTGTAAGTGTTTATAGAAGTGTTGTGAAGAATAAGTGAGAAAACGTTTATCTTTATAATGGACAGAGTAAGTACTCACCAAATTCTAATTATTATAACATCATCATTATTATTACAACCACTACAAGATATAGGTGTAGAGATTTGCAAGATAACAGTATAGCAACTAGATGACACCTCTCCCCACCGGCTGCAGGTCCATAATTCTTGCCTGATAAATACGCTAACATATCTATCGTAGGAATGTTTAATCTGAAACAATCTCAGAGCCTAGTGCTACTAGATACTTAAGCCATAACAACTCCCTTGCTTGCTAACTTTCCATGTTCATTAGGAACCATGTTGCTTCCCTTGGGGCCAGGTCAGGTCAACATGAGTCTCCAGATTACTCAACAACTCTGTTTCCTCATTGTAAAATAATTTGCCACTTTGGTATTATGACCAGTCTCTTACTAGTTTGGTAATAACACTCACAAAGCACTGACTATGTGCCACACACTGGTCTCAACAGTATTCAAATATTAACTCATTTAATTCTCATAACAACCCTAGAAGGTAGCTCCTATTATTATCGTAATTTTTTAAATGTGGAAAGTAAGGCACAGGGAGGTTAAGTAACTTGCAGCTAGTAAAGGGTAAAGCCCAAATTCAAACTGAGATGGTTTAGCTTCAGAGTCCCAGTTCTTTACCTCTACATGCATTGCATCCCTGAAGCCAGGCAGCTCTGGGGCCCTATGGGACTGATTTTCTGAGCCTACAAGGCTGAGGTCAGACCATGACTATGGTAAATGCAGCAAGATAAACACCACTTTGCTGGGTTTGTCTGGGTGCCTTTGGAAGCTGGTCTTCTGAAGCACCTGGATATCAGCCTTGGTTTTGGAGTTTAGACCTCACAGTCCTTCCTTAGCTGACTAGAGAGAGTGGCTGGTCATCTCTTGTTTTCAAGATATCAAATGTACCGAGATTTCATTTTACCTTGCATTGGATCTAAAGTTTGTCCTAATATAAATAGGAAGGGACCTCAGGTCTGAAAAAAATCTCTGAGGCCTATAGCAGAAGAGATCTTTAGCCATATTTTGAGTGGAAATTTACATTTCTTAGGTTTAGAAGTGGTTATTCCATTCCCATGGAGAATTTTATGATGTGAGTTTTTCTTTGATGAAAACAGAGGTGGCCAGTGGCCCACCATTCCAGTGTCCCTAGGAGAGCTCTACACAGGAGCAATACTCCAGGAGGACACACGCTGCTTATTCCTGTGTAACTTTGACCCCACTCCTTTGAGACATCCTGGCTTTGCTAAACTCGGTGAACTGTGAATGAACCAGAAGGACTCCCTTTTGCATTTCTGGCCTAAAGCTGAATCTGAAAACAGGTCTTTCCTCAGAGCCGACACTCCATACCTGACCTTTGGGGTCTTAACCATACTGATGACAAAAAGAAGCAAGGACAGATGAATTGCTACCCCCCAGAGCAGTACTGGGCTCTGTCTCCCCACCTCAGGCTTCTTCAGGGCAGAGCTCCTCTCGAGACAAGGCTCAAACCTGTCCACACCAGCATCCTGAAGACAACAAAGTTGAGGAAGCTAAGAACCAAGAAAAGCTGGAAAGAAAGAGATAACCTCAGATAGCCCTTCATACCAAAGCAAGGGCTTTTACCTTCTTCTGACCCACTGGAAGCTGTAACTCCTAACAACCCACCTTCAGAGCATCCCCTCCAGTGCTCCTTGAGGGAAGATGAGATTGTGTTGAGTGTGGGTGGAGGTGGGAGAAGCTGGAGGTGGGGTGGCACTTGAGCTTCCCTAGAAGTTGACTTGTGTTGAAAATGCCTTATAAAGGATAAATACAGTCATGGCCTCAATTCACCTGCTCTTGAAATTCACAGATGGGATAAGATACAGCGTATCATGGCGTTGAAGGGCAGAGACTCTGAGTCCAACTGCCTCAGCTTGAAACCTGCTCTACCGTTTACTAGTTAAGTGACCTTGTACAATTTACTTAACCTCGCCCTGCCTCGATTTCCTCATGACAGTAGAGTTTAGAATGGTAAAACTCTTGGGATGGAGACTGTATGACAGTGGTACAGGTTATATGCCTAGACAAATCCAGTTATAGCTAGAGACTTCAATACTTCTCTCTCAGTAATCAGAGAACAAGCAAAGGAAGAAATCATCAGTAAGGAAACAGGGGACCTGAACAACACTATCAACCAGCTTGACCTGACCGACATTCATAGAACACCCTACCCCACAACACAGACCACACAACTAGACTCTCCTCCAGGTGATCTAATGCCAAAGTTATTAAAAGTTTCCTTTGTATTTAATTTCTAACTTGCTAATGAAATTTTATATAATTGCAGAGCCAAGAGAACAATGATTCTTCACAGTATGCATAACTCATCTTACACTTTTTCTCTTCTGATAGTTCTATCACATTTGCATGATTAGGCACTTTTTGCTTTCGGAAAGTGTGGCGTAAGGGTCACGTACACTGTTCATCCCTCTTCTGCTGCTGCCCCTGGAATGTAGGTGGGCAGTGGATGATGACGGAGATGGGAAGGGGAATCTGGAGATGGGCACTGAATTGCCAAAAATATTTCTATGTGTATTCTTATTTGACAGTAACAATGATGTGGGACATGAGGATGAGTCTTTGGCCATGTTGTCATGCCATTATTTGCTGTTATTTTGCTTAGCTTTTACTGAACAGCTCTGGCCTCAGAAATCATCATCACCTGTAATCCAAGATTGTTTTTCTTACATATAAAATATACTTTTTAGCACTAATTAAGGATAATGTAACACAGTGGATCCTATACACAGGGAAATAAAAATTGAAAAGAAAAGCATTTAGTGAGAAGAGCATGAGATGGAGCAAGCATATAATAGAGAAATCTTTACCAGGGTCGTTGAATCACTGTCGTGACTTCCCCTGGGTTTTGCTTGCCCATGCCATCCTGCTGAGATAGATGTGCTTTTTTTGCAAGGCAAAATCGCAGATGAGTAAATAAGAAGGTGATTATTCACTTTTATCATCACAGCACCCCACATGTCAATTCAAGGAAATACTAGTGAAGAAAATTCTGTGGGTTTGTGGAATCAGAAACCAAATTACTTTTAGAATTAAAATAATCAGAGTAGGGACAGCATCAGTCACTTATCCAATGAAACAGAAAAGCCCCGATGGAGATCATCTTGGTGCATCAGGAAAACGACCTCAGGGCTCCCGCTGACAGGACACTTTCCCCATGTACTATTAATTATAATGCATTATTAGCTAACTGCAGGCTGTGGACACCCTTTGCATGTTAACTAAAGTGCAACAGCCATTTAGTTAGTGGGGCTTGCTCAGTCTTTAGAATTGTCTTAATCATTAGTGAATCAGTTAAACTGTAACGTTAGGAGATAAATATAATCACCAGTATCACTTGGGAACAAGTCTGAACTGGAACTGGTTGCCAGAGTCTCTGGGTACAGATATTCCTGACTGTGCAGATTGATGGGTGACAATCAGTGCAACTCTGTACCGAGACAGCCTCATCCCTGCCTCCTCAGGGTTATATGATATCATGAGATCGTTGTGGGGTTGATTTCTGCTTCAGAGTGTGGTAGGTTTTGAGACAGGGAAAGTGGTATCCTGGCCTCTATATTCAGTTCTTAATCATTTAGAAATTGATGATGCAGTTAGCAGATTTTTGAAACTCATGTTCCTTTCCGTGCTCTCTTTTTGGGCCATTTCACTGATTGTTAATGGCTCCACCTGAGCAGGTCTGGAAATGACGCTGAAACCCAGCCAAGCCTCCTTGGCAGTTCTGGAAAAGGGTTTTGAGTGTTAGCTTGGAGACTGTGAAGAGAAGCGCAAACTGTTTGTTAGGATTCTCTCTGGATTTTGATGATCGGCATAGTCCTCTTCTGCTGCAAATCACCCAGACTCAAAGAATAAGCAAGGCTTAACTGATTTGATTTTGATTCGTGTTTTGATGACTGACCCTCGGTAGAAAAAAACGGGGAAAAAAAAATCACTCCTCAAGTGGCCTGAGAAGAACTCCATTACCATTCATTTTATCCAAAGTTTTAAAAACATTTAAAACATTAAAATACTTTTTATGAATTTTATGTACAGTAAAATTCACTCTTTTTGGCATACCTTTCTATAAGACAAATATATAGTCCTGCAAACCACCAGTACAATCATAAACATTTGTATTATTCCTTTCAGCCTGAAGAAATGCTAAGAAAATGTCTTTAGAATTTCTTTTAGAATGGGTCTACTGGCAACAAAAATCTCTTGGTTTTTCTTCATCTGAAAATGTTATTTCTTCCCCTTCATCTCTAAAGGATATTTTCCCTAGATATACCAATTTATGTTTCCACAAGCAGGGTATCAGGGCCCTGTTTTCTTAGGAATTTTGCCAGCCTCAGTAGTACCATTTAAAAAACAATTCTTTTATTAAAGTGTTGATTTACAATGTTAGTTAGTTTCAGGTGTACAGCCAAGTAATTCAGTTGTACATATATATATTTTTTTCTTTTCAGATGCTTTTACATTATATGTTGTTACAAGAAATTGAATATAGTTCCCCGTGCTGTACAATAGGTCCTCATTATCTACTTTAAATATGGTAACTTGTCTCTGTCAGTACTGTCAGTAGTACCATTTTTAATAGCTTAGCCAAATAGACAGGAAAAAATGGCATCTCATTTTTTGGCATTAAGAATATTTGGCCTTTGTTGTATATGTTGCCAATTTCCCCTCACATTCTTATTTATTTATTTATTTATTTATTTATTTATTTATTTATTTATTTATTTATTGGCGTTCTATTTCTTTATTTTTTTTTATTTGACAAGCAGCAATATCATGTTTGTCATTTTAATGATACAATTATTAGGTTATCTGTCATATTACAATATTTAAGTTTTTATCGTATGTCCTTTAAGATACATTAAAAACACACACACACACACACACATCAACTGCAAACGTGAAGGCGAGAAAAAGCATGGTACCCAACCAAATTTCCACATTTCAGCAATACTTCACTCGTTCTTTTTTAATAAAGTTTTAAGAAATGCCATAATGACATGAGCTTGAAATATCTCTAGGCATTTTCTCTGACACTCGGGACGTGGCACTGGTGATGTTGTAAACAGCAGAAAAACAGGGGCTGCCAAATGACCAAATTACGGAGGCACAGGTCTGCTCTCACCCCCCAGGAACGCCTGGAGGGTGAGGCGACAACCGCACACTGCGCCCGCGGCGCGGACGTCAGGCCACGTAGCTGTACTCGTCCGCCGACGCCTGGCTGCGATCCACGTACTGCTCGTCTATCAGGACCTCGATGCGCTTCTTGATCATGCTGATGCTTGGGTTAAACCTGGCCCTGGACTGGCTGATCACCTCCTGAATGAGGGCGTTATGCCGCAGCACTTTCCGCGCCTTCATGATGCGGACGATGTCGGCCTGGAGATACATCTTCCGGTCTTCATCCACAGCACTTCTCCTCTGCTCCATTTCCTGCGGCGTGTCTTTCTGCATTGATGTAGTAATTTTGAATTTTGTCCTTTTACTGCTGAAGTTCATATTTAATGAAAATGAAGATTCTGCATCAATGTCTTCCTTCTCTGAATCGTGGCTGATCATCTTCACGTCGAGCAGGGATTTGATCGTTTTTGTCAGTTCTTCTCGCTCATCTGCGTGCTGTTTTGAAGCTCCCTGTAGCTGACGGCCTCGCTGTTGTTAAAGGCAAGAAGGACTGCCATCTGGTACATGGTGACCATGGCCACATATGGTTTGCCCAGGTAGTTCATTTTAACTTCACCTGTACAAAGATAATGCAACCATGTAAGTTTCCTTCCACTGAAATGCTGGCTGTAAAATAATTCAAACATCTGTACACTTTTTTCCAATTCCTGGGGAACTGCAAACGTAGATGAAGGAGCCTGAAAGAGAGGCCACGAGCCAGCCTGGAGAACATATATCTGAAAACGAATTTCCAAGTCTATCGCTGTGTCCTGACTCTCGATGAAGTTGTTGAACTTATTGTTGAGGTCCGCGCTGACGCTCACCAATGCAGCTTGCTGATGAATTCATAACCACAGGCTTTCTTTAATTTATTGATCATGGGTTCTTCAGAATCCATAGACATAGATAACCCATGAATTAAACGTTTCACCAGCATTCTCACGTAGAACTTTTGAAAAACATCCTTGTCGTCGATGTATTTGAGGACGGTGATGAAGCGCGTGAGCTTGTCCTCGGCCTCGTTCTCGGTCATGCCCTTTGCTGACTTCTGCAGCAGGTTGTCGCAGTACTTAGCGAGCAACTCAGGGGCTTTGCAAACAGACTTGGGTTCTCTGTAGTTTACAACTGATGTAAGGGCCTTGTCCAATGCACTCATAAAGTGCTGATCACCATTCAAAACAGTGTTGATAAGTTGAACAATTTTACTGTGTACTTCCAGAACCGACTCCACAAATAGTGTTGGCATGTTTTCCTGAGCAAGGTTGCCAGTTGCCCGAAGGCCTCCATCGTGGACGTGGTCCTGCAGATCCTGAATCATGTGAGGTAGGCCAGTGGACACAGCACGGAGGAGGACGTACATGTTCGCCATGTCGTTCTTCTTCTCTTGCTGGACGATGTTGTGACACGGTGTGGAGGAATTGTAAGTCTGTGACCATCCGCTGCTGACACTCATGAATCACTTTAGTATACGAACTGGGATGTAAGTATTTTCGACATCGAATTTCTTCATCTTTCAGTCTGCCTAGAACCTTTTCGATATACTGTGAGCAGTTTGATTCTTGTAATAGATTTGAAGCTTCTTGTTTGTAACACTCTCCTGTTTCAGTCAGAAAGGGAGACTCAAAGATTTCCTGATAGAACTTTAAGGGGAATTTTTTTCTTATACTGTTCAACATGAACAAAGGAGTTAATAACCCCATGGATTACTTTCTGGTTTGGGTCTTCTCCACCACGGTCATGTTTGATTTCTTGGAGCAGCATCCGGATAAGGGTGGTCTGAAGTGGCTCGACCATCAGTTTCCTCCACATGTCCAGCCCTAGCTCTCCTATTTCCATAGATGGTTCATTCATATCTACACCACCATAACCATACTGAAGGTCGGCTTCTGTCAATTTATTCTTTTTAATAAACTGGGTGTTGAGATACCTGTACAAGCAATCCATGTAGTCTGCACCCTTGCTGTACTCCTCCCAGTGCCTGTGGTACATCACCAGCACTTGCTCTTCAGACTCCAGAACTCTCTTGTGCAAATGCCCTACGTGATTTCCCAAAAAAATCTTAGTTTCTGCATAAAGTCTTTCTCCACGGGGTTCAGTATAGGCCATACATAAAGCATAGATATCTGAGAAGCGGTCGTTCCACGTGGCTCTCTCCACGTACTCCAGCATGACCACGGCTTTGATTTTCGTGAGGAGCTTGTTCCAGGTCTCATCAAAATCCACCACTCTCGGTTTCAAAGTCATCGTGCAAGTTTAGTGTTGAAATCTGCTGCGGAGGCGGGGCCGACGCTGTGGCGGGGGCGGGGGCGGCCCGCGGGCGCGCAGGACCTAGCCGGCGGGGAGGGTGGGCGGTGGCGGCGGCTGTCAGCTCCGTCCCTACTCACCGCGCTGCCTTTACTGCGCACAGGCGCCTCCCCACCGGCCTTCTGATTTATTTTTAAAAGCAGTTTAATTCCTACGTAGGAAAAGTTATTGCTAATTTTTCTTTACTATTTTTTTTTTTGGCTTTTATTTAGGAAGATCTTTTACATCCTAGGTTAGGTAAATATTCATTAACATTTTCTTTTGGCACTTCTACTTGTTTCCTAAATTTAGCACTTTTCTCTATTTGCAACTAATTGTTTTGGTTAGTGTGAAGTAAGCATCTAACTTTATTTTTTCTAACTGGCAAGCATATGTTCAGTAATATCTATTACGTTTTATACACACACACACACCCACACACCCCTTCCCTTTGTTTGAAATCCTTGTTTTATCAAATATTAATTATTTTTATATAGTTGTGACTGTTTCTGAGTTTTTAATTCTGTTTTTGCCAATCTATGTATTTATACCATGCCACAATTTTATGATTATAAAGTTTTTAGTATTGCCAGATTTAGCAAATTAAAATACAGGCCACCTAGTTAAATTTGAATTTCAAATAAGCAATGAATAATTTTTTAGGGTATGTATGTTCTAAATAGTGCATGAGATTCCAAAATTCAAATTTAACTGAGTATCCTGTATTTTATCTGCCAACCCTAAATTCCAATATTGGGCCATCCATATTGCCTCCAATTTTTTCCTTTCCCAAAATGTCCTATTTTTTTCTTTCCCAAGAGAGTAAAGTCCTTTAAGAAATTAACAAGTAGGTACTTTGGGAAAGTTTTTAAGTGTGATTAATGGCTACACCAGCAAAAGAAAACAAAAATGGGCTACTTTTTCATTCTTCAATAATAAAATCATATTAAAACATGTTAATTCTTTCAAGGCAGTTCGGTCCTCTTCCCATCCTCACCCCTCCCTCAGTATGTCTTCTCTTTTTCTCTGCTAGAGGAAAAAATTCTTTACTATTTGTTGTGGACTGAATATTTGTGTCCCTCCAAATTCATATGTTGAAACCCTAACCCCCAAAGTGGCTATATGTGGAGATAAGGCCTGTGAGGAGATGATAAAGGTTAAATGAAGTCATAAGGGTAAGCCTCTAATTTGATAGAGCTGGTGTTCTTATAAAAAGAGGAAGAAATACTAGGACCCTCTCTTGCCTTGTGATGACACAGCGAGAAGGTAAACATCTGTATGCCTGGAAGAGAGCTCTCACTAGGAACCAAATCTGCTGTCACCCTGATCTTGTCTTCTTAGCCTCTAGAACTGTGAGAAATAAAATCTGTTGTCTAAGTCACCCAGTCGTATTTTGTTATGGCAGTCTGAACAGACAAATACATACTTCACTAAATTATTTGTGTGTTTCATGGCATATTTCAGTAAATTTTTTGAACAGTTATTATTTGTATCTTGTAAAAAACCTATAATTTAAACAGAATCCATACTATCTTTATTTTCATTTTACATAAAAGCGAATGATTGAAACTTTAGAGGATTATGTGATCAGCCCAAGATGGACTCTATAATCAACATTAGGGTGCAGTTGCTTTATAGGAGTTGGCTAAGGAATCAGTGATCTCTAGCATTCCCACTCCGTAGGAGCTCACCTACTAGTTTCTCTGCGGAAAAGGACCTGTCAATCTGATACAAGAAATCTCAACTTTTTAACTTTTTGCCTCAAAATGTCTTCATATCTTTTTTCACCTTTCTCCTACCTTTATGCCTACCTGTGATTTTTATACCAGATTCCCCCATGCTTCACTTATCCTTCTCACTTATCTTAAAATTCCTTCTCTATTTCTCCTTTCCCTCAGTCTACAAACACATTCACATATCCCCCCTTTGTAAGTCCTGAATTGTTCTAAATTGCAGACCCATTTCTCCTTCTTTTTCTCACTATCTATTTCTGAAAGAAATTTCTCCCACATTTTTTGGCCTATTATATACAAAATAAACATGCACAGTGAAGAAAATCTGGACACTCACACACACAAACACAAACACACACTAACTGAAATCCTATCCCCTTTCAATAACCACTACCCTCTGTACATTCTTCTCTTTTCCTCTCTTCCTTCTTCTCTCTTCCCCTTTCTCCCTCCCTTCCTACCCCTCTTTACTCTCTCAATCTCTGTCATCGATCTGAAATATATTGTGTACATATAATCTCATCCATTTTTGTGCTACATAGCATTTTTTCAGTTGATTTAATATTTTAAATTAAAATATTTCTTTTTATATGATAATTATTTTTAAATTTTTAGACAATAATGCATGTTTATAATTTAAAGTTCAAATAATAGTACAAGGCTTATATTAAATATATTTTAAAAAAACCCCATCACAATGGTTTCCTGCCCCATTCCTCTTTAACCATGAGTCTCCTTATAGGTGAACACTTGAAAAATGTTTAGCTATTTTTTTAAAGCTTTAAGTTCCATGTTCTGATTTGTATGCTGTATTGTTCAGGGTCCCAGCAGAAACAGACGGCCTACTGAAAAGAGATGGTTAACAAAGTTTAATGAAAAAAGGATCTACAGAGGGCAGGCCAAGTTAAGGAAAAAGCAAGGGATGGTAAGACACCTGGGACTGGTGGTAGTGGGACTAACGGTAGTAAGATGCCATTCCCAACTCTAGGATTAAAAGAGGCAAGATTTGGGGGAGCGGTTCCCTGCTCCCAGTGAGAACTGTAGCTGTACAGGAGCTGTGGCCTTAGGTGGAGGAAGACGGTCACTGCCCAGCCAAGGGTGGAAGCTGAAGGAGACAATAGCCCTCCTTCTGCCATTTCCCGCCAGGGCAGCCCATTAAGCAAACCCAATTAAAAGCCAAAGACTGGGAGCCCAGAAGATACAGTCAGAAGAGATCAGCCTTTGAGCCACAAAGCAGGGTGGAAAGGGTGAAAGCTGATCTGCAGGAGCACAGGGAAGATCACCCGCACCTAGGCTTATATAGATGTTTTTTGCTTGATAGATTTGGGTTGTCATGTGTTGACAGCTAATTATGATAAATAGTAACTGAGCTCTTTTTTCTCACACCGTCTCACCTTTCCTCTCCACATATCTCATAATGTAGTACTATTATAAATTTTATTTGAAGACAAGAATTGTAAAAATAGCCTGTGTTTTACCTGATCATGTAAATACTCTTTGCCGTCGAGCCAAGTAGAGTACTGGGACTTTTCCTCTCTGTGCCACTCCCTGTCTCGCTCTCTCCCTGAGAATTCACAATTGCCTCCTGTTTGCGTTTGTTTAGTTTTCTATGTGTTTGGCACTGTTTCTTCCTAAATGTTCCAAATTCTTTTTCAAATGGCCAAACACATCAGAGAATCTTTCAGTTTTGTTTTCCCCTGGAACCCTCTGTTCCTTATTTCAATCTGAATTGTTTGCTTTCTAGGCCCTGGTGCTCGCCATCATCTATGCCCCTGCCCTGAGACTTGCCTTTCATTCTCCCTTTTTGCTGAATCCCATATTGTCCTCTCTCTCTGTTCTCTCTCTCTCTCTCTCTTTTTTTTTTTTTTTGGCAGATTACATATTCCACTTGTTTCATGAGAAAAGGTGCCAAAGATACATTTTTGAGTCTTACATGCCTGGAAATAGAAATAATTCTACTTTTACACTCAATTGATGATATGTCTAGGGGACAAAATTCTAGGCCAAAAATCATTTTCCTTCAGAACTTGGTAGGTATTGCTCCACAGCCTTTTAGCTTCCACAGTTACATTTGGATATTACATGCTGTTATGAATCTTGTTTCTTTGTACGTACCCTGTCTTTCCTTTCTAGACGATTTTATATGTATTTTTAATTGCTGGTGTTCTGAAATTTCATGATGAAATTTTGGGCTCTGCTTGTTTATTTGTGTTTGGCACACAATGAACTTTCAATCTCAAGTCTTGTTCTTCAGCTCAGCAAAATTCCAGTATGATTTGTCTTTGGTAATTTTCTTCCTTCTGTTATGATTTTTTCTTTTTTCTCTTCTGGGCTCCCATTGTTTGGATGCTGCATCTTCTGGGTAGATCCTCTAACTTTCATTTCTTCCTCTCTCCTCCCTACCACCAAAATTTAGTCTGTGAATAACTTATAATAACAGTTTTCAGAGTTGGGCATGTTACCTCTTATTCGTGGACAAAAATGTATGCTGCCATGTTCAGTAATGTGGCTGTGACTGGGCATCAGGCCAGTTCTTTTTCCAACACCTCTTTCTTGGTGGTCCTTCTCCTACTTTACAAAAGACTGGTGTAATCCTCCTTGGATCCCAGCTCTCGCCATGGTGCATTGCCCCAGAGCGTTAAACCTTTAGCGGTGCCAAACAATTTTATCTGTGATATTTGCAAATAATTTTATCTGTGAAGCTTACCTCAATTAAGGTGGCATAAGAAATAGTGTATTTTGGCCCAAGTTAGGATATTTTGAATTCAGACATTGTGGCACAGGATAATGACCACTTTAGTTTAGTAGACCTTACCCAATTATTTTCAAAGTGCATTTGCTCCTGAGGGAAACGCCAGTAAAAGTCATGAAAACAAAGCATCTGTAAAAAATGCAGGAGACAGACTTACAGCAAGTCCCTGTGTGTCATCCACGTTTGCCTGTGGAAGCACTGGAATTCAGACGTGAGGTTGCTGTCACAGGAGGGAGTGGTAAGGTTCTCACTGGAAGTGAAAAATGAAGTCAGATAGAAAGTAGATCTGATTTAGGAAATAAATTTTACATTGAGGACTGTATTTGCTCATTAGGTTATGACAGATATTTTCCATGAATTCAACAAGCTAACGAGCTATATCTGAGTTCTCATCAGAGGTTTGTTGTAAAAAAAGAGCATGTGATAAAAATAGAATTTTATTATATACATGTGAAAATGCATAAGATTAATAATATTTAAATTCTCCCAACCCTTTCTGAGTATATCAGGTTAAGCAAGTTGCCTCTAAGTGAAAGATTCAAAAATACAATTAATGATCTTTTTATTAAGTCTTGGTAAAGCCTTTTTGGTATGCTGCCCAGAAACTAAGGGAGAGAATAATTGTAACAACTGGGTAACAGGTCCTTTCACAATACAGCTTCTTTCATTTCAACAAAATGAAGGGGCCCAATTGAGTTATTAGCTGGTAGTTTGTTAAAAGTTACTTTGAAGATTAATTTTTATGTGCTTTTGGCTAGAACTTAGAAATAGTTATGGAATTGAATGACATCGGCCCTTCTGTTTCTATCTACTTGTTTATGAAAACAAGATCTTCAATACATCTATAATAACAAAAAATATTTATAGAGTTTATGCTGAACACTGTTTCACATTAGCAATAAGAAATAACTATCCATTAATATTTAAATTACTTGAAAACCCCCATACTCCTCATTGAGATGAATTTCTAAAATAACTACCTTTAAAATGAATAATTTTACCAAAATTTGTAATATAAATGTTTTTCATCAATTGTGTATTAATTATCATAAATGCTAACTCAGCCCAGAAAAAAAAAAAGATGCTTAACATTTTGACCTTTGCAATTTATTTAAAGTGAGAATAGGAAAAATGCTGTGAGAAGGAAACAAGTACATACAGTAAACCAATATCAGTCTTCTTAAATGTGGTTATTTTCTGTGTAAAATAAAACAACACTAAGCATTTGGACATATATTTATTAACATAAAACTATAGTGTATGTATACTCTTAACTAAAATCAGTTTCGTGATGATTCTTTCTAACATGCATCAAACTAGAAAGCAGTAAAAACACCAGCAGATGGTTCAGCGTGGTTGGCAATAAACGTCTTCTCCTCAGGTCACTAATATAGACTTGTAATGAAAAATTGCTTTTTTTTTACATTTTACTCAGCACCTCTGTTTAGAACACTGTAAGCACAAAATATTGCCTAATGTTGCTGTATTTGCTACACATGCAACAATAAGCTAGCAAGAAGAAGTAGCTTATGCGTGTACACTGATGTATACCCTTTTGCAATTTTTGAGGATTATCAAGAAGGTTTGGTCTTGTCCTGTGACTATAATCCTGTTAAGCTACATTTAACTATGATATATAGCATATTATTTTGTACTCGGTATTATCCAAAGAAACAATATTATATATAGACCTCAAAAAATAACTTAGGCAAAAGCAAATTCAAAAAATATAATAAAAACTCCTATAACCTACTTAGAAATATCAAGTGTGGGCTTAAGAATTAAATGGCCTAATATCTCCCCTAATTCTTACCATTCCCTTGTCATTGTGAACTTGTTGCTTGAAGTGAAGAAAATATTGTATTGAATTTATAAAACTTTTTTTTAATTTAAAACAAAAATTTGGAACTATTTTACATATGATAATCCTGTATCCTTACAGTAGCTTCATGAATTCTTACTCTAGGTAACATTTACTGAGCACCCTCTTTGTATCAGGCACTCCGCTTAACACTTTACATTTCATCCTCACAACTCTTTGAGGTAGACATATTATTGAACCTATTTTACAAGAGAGGCCTCCAAATTGAGTTTTATGGAAGGCAAAAGACAGAGATGGGGACATTTATTCCCTGGTCTTCCTGAAATCCTCCATAGACTGAGCTCTTTGAGGAGGGGCATTCTCTAACTGTGTCTCAGCGCACATCGTAGTGCTGGTCATGTGGAGGAGAGTTGGGAGGAGGCAGTGAGGGGAGATCCTTGCACTGGTTTCATGACAGCGGGCAACACTAGATGCAGCGGTTGAGTGGCCAGACCAAGAAGTGTGATCATGCTTCAAGCAAGCAAAGAGAAAACTCACATTTGTAAGGATGTTAGAGTGTGAAAATACTGCCGCAAAAAATGACAGCATACTATGAAAATCAAGTGTTCAAACTCACATCTAATTTCCCTGGGATTAAGTCTCATTAATGCCGCTGTTATTATGTATTATGATGTATATTGTTGAAGACCTAGGAGTTTTTATCATGTTGAGCTAGTTCCTTTGTCTTAGTATAAAGTTTCCACAGCTTCTTATTTCATCTTTTTTTTCTGTCAGTATTAGCTGAGAGTATTCTTTCCAATTTCTTTTTTTTTTAATTGAACTCTTATTTCATCTTAGTGTTTCTTTAAACTCACTTGTATCTCTGCAAGGAAAAAACTATAGAAAGGAAACAATGTACGCAACTTATATTTCTCTGAGGCAGAAAACTTCATGGTCTGAATTTCTGGTATTAGCGGATGTGTCTTTGGGTTCTTTATTTAAACCTTTACTACTTTATTCTAAAGGAGATCAGGAATAGTGATTTGAATAAATCACATTCATTGCCTGTAAAAATGCTACATTTCTTTATCAGTGCAACTGTGGGCTTCTCCAAGGCCATCAGCATCCTGAAGAAGACAGGAGCCGCATGATGAGCCATTTTCCTGCTCCTACCCTATTCGGAGTCCCTACATTTTTTCAGAGTTCAAAGTTTAGCAAAAAGGTCGACTGAATTATTTAGCTTATTTGTGTCCTGAAGTCCTAAGTGAAAATAGTTTATCTCAAATTGGCCCAGAGGAAACAAAAATCAATCAATGTGAAAAGAAATAATATCATGTTGTGTGGGACGCCAAATTGCATAAAGGTAAATAATTTTGCACCCCCCAAAAAAGGACTAAAAGAAACAGCCCCCCCTCCAGTGTTCAGTGTTTTTCCCTCCACTATTAAAAAGTAGTTTTTTTAAAGTGCCTTTCTTTTACGCACATTAAAGCAAACATAAAAAGAACTGATTCAGTGCTCCACCTTGTGAGGAAAACAGCATGGAGATAGTTTAGCTCACTGTTAAGTCTTTGGTGTCTATCAGAACTGTATTTCCATAGTTGCAAAACTAACTAAGTGAAAGTCTGTTTAATCATCTGTGTATTTCAATTTGCCTACATAGGTAAAAGCACTTATACCAGTGCCTGGCACACAGGTAGTGTACAAGAAATGTTAGCAATCGCAATAGAGCAGCTAATTTAGCATCCATATACTGCTAAGGCAAAAAAGGAAACGTCAAAGGAGATGACTATTTTGTGCTGGGAAACTCAGTCTTTCCAGGAAAATTAAATAGGGATTTTGATCCAGTCTGAAACTGAACATTCATGAATTTTCAGGAGCCCGCCCTCAGGATCCTCCAACCCTACCTTTTCAACTTATTTTAAAACATAATAATTTAGAAAATATTTTTTCTTAACAAACAGTGATTTTTTGCTTCCAATTTTCTAAGTTAGACTGCTCTATCTTATTTGGGGCTTGAGGAGATATACAAAATGCTAGAATTATCACTGTTTGATTGTATTTTATAACACAACTCAGAACACCAGGCTGTGCTCAATTGAAAAGCAAAACAAAATTTGGCTCAAAGGATTGAACCAGCTAGGAATAACATGGGTTTATAATTGATGTTAATATTAACTGATAACCAGTGCTAAATGACCAAGTAAAACCTTTTAGTGCTTAATCCTACAAAAACCATTTCGTCATCGAAATAACAAAAAAAAAAATTTTTTTTTTCCCTAAGTATTGAAAGATTTTTGGGAAGCTTACCCAAAATAAAAGTTTTCTATATAAACATATTTTAATATGCTTAATAAACCATTCCACATGAAAATACAGAAAAAATAAAATTGTAAGCATAATACAAATTCTAATGCACAAGAAAAATGCTGAGGGGGAGAAATACAAAGTTACCAATTTTAACATGGACCTTACTGCCACTAGTCATACTAGTCATATCTCCTTTAGTATGAGGTTGATGGGTAAGAAAATTCCAACTTACTCATATTTAAATATGCAAATATTTGTTGTGTCTTCAGGTTTCTAGTTTTGTGCTTAATGAAGCAATAACATAATGCAATGAAACTGCTTCAATTTCAGGAGACCTTTGTTATAAAGGACAGGGTTAAGAACGTGAGACTATACTTGCCATGTAGTGTAACAAAATGAGCTAGACTGGGTTTACGCAATTACTGAATCTTACCATCCAAAATAGATTCTCTAAGTTAAAAAAAATATTTTGTTTGTAATATTTGATGACATTTCTGATCAGAGCTTATAAAATCTCTTTAAAAAAATAAAAGAGTACTTCAAGATGTAATATAAAATTCTCAAACATTCTCAAAAAATTGTCATTTAAAAAACACTGCTTCGTTCCTGTTTCTGTTTATGCCAAAAAGTAGGTTATCTTTACACAGTCTCTGTTGCTCCAAGGAATTCCATTTCTACAGCAGCTTTTGGCGCTTGGGTTGAACCACTCTTCTTTCGGAATTCTGCTGCAATCTCCTCAAAGGACTTTCCTTTGGTTTCTGGGACTTTGAAAAATGTGAACAGAGTAAAGGCCAGGACCACTCCAGCAAAGAGGAAAAACACATAAGGTCCACAGAAGTCCTGCAAAGAGAATAAACAGAGATCCAATTAACAGCTGTTCAACTCTATCTTCTGTTCCGTGAACTTGCACACTGTTAGGCTGCTTACCGCAATGTACTGGAAACACATAGCTATAATGAAATTGCAGGTCCAGTTGGTGAACGCAGCTATTGCCAAAGCAGCGGGACGTGGTCCTTGACTGAAAAACTCAGCCACCATGAACCAGGGGATGGGACCTGGCCCAATTTCAAAGAAACTGACAAAAAGGAAGATGGCTGACATGCTCACATAACTCATCCAAGCCAGTTTATTCTGAGGAAAACAAAAACAAAAACAAAACAAAACAAGAGTGGAACTGGGATCATTGGCTACTTCTTCCTTTAGCTAAGTAGATTGTCATGGAGTTCAGAGGTGACATTGCTCTCTTCCTGTTGTCTTTATGTTGAATTAGGTACAAGTTATTCTAGTCATAGACAAATTTATTGTAGCCTGAGTCATCCTTAAATCTTTTGAGCTATAGGAAATCCTCTGGATTAGGATTTTCTATGACTCTTATTCACTCTTTTCCTGTGAAAGAGGCAAAGCAAGGATCCAGTGACCTTAGCTTCTACTCATACCAAGATTGCTAGACAGGATGCATGACCCCCTGTAAAGCAGCAGATGCCAGTGCTGGACTGGAAAGGTCCAGGCACTTGCCCAAGGTCATACAGGGAGCCAAGTGGCAGAGCCAGCGTCAGAACCTGGTTGGGGCTGATCGCAGAGCCTGTGGTCTACCATTACACTACACTACTTCTCTGCGTTAACAGGCACAATTTACTGGCTGCTGTTCAGTATTTAAACCCCCAAAACGAATTCTCTTTTTCTTTGCATTTCTCCTTATATGCTATTCCTCTGGCTTTACTTCATAAGTCAATCTCAAATGTTTTTCACACACAAAGCACTTTAACCTGGAACACAGACGTGCTATCATATGGTAACCAAAAATCTCACTGTAGGCACCAAACTCACCAGCAGCACAAGTCCCACCGACATGAAGATGGCACAAAAAAACATCCCACTCATTCCGATGAGAAACAGAGAGCGTCGCCCTGCCTTCTCCACAAGGAATACCTAGGAAAGTTTTAGATATATTGGCTTTATACTTAACTAGTTTTTTTTTTTTTTTTTTTTTTTTTTTTTTTTTTTTTTTTTTGCCAAAGAGGTCATTTTAACTTACATAGCTGGAAAGAGGCAGTTCTGTTATTCCATTTTCTAGACGTGGAGCTGAGGAGGGGAGTGGTTCTTCCCCAAGGTGTCAGAACTGGTCTAGTGAACAGAGGTGGGTAACAAATACTGGCTTCATCGCATTGCATTGATTTGAACCTTCTAGAGGAAGAACCAAGCATTACCACCACCCGATGCTTATCACTTTGGGGACAATATTTAAAGAGGCTGGACACCTTGGATCTCTCTGAATATAGTTTCTGTACATTTAAAATACAAAGGTTCTACATTAAAAAATGCCATCTCCCTTCTGATAATTATCCTGTTGCAACTGCAAGGGTTTGAGCACTGCAGACCCCTGACACAGCACAACGGTTGATGTGTCAACTGTTCTCATCCAACTTTCTTACTGCAAATAAAGTCAAATTGGGACCACTCAGGGGGCAGCGTACAGAATTTGATCACCTTAAAATAATCAGGTCTGCATTTTTCTGGTGAGCTCAAGTGTACCTAGTACTGGTAATGACCTGCTATTCACTTTGAAAGATAAGACTTTAAAGCGAAAGGTTAAAGTGCTTTCTTATCCTAATTCAGGAGATACATCATTGAGTCCTTTGGGTCTGTGGACCTTTGCATTAATGGTTAAGATTTACAATTAGCCAGGACCAGAGTTTGTTGACCAGACTCTTGCTTTACCCTTGGAATACGACCAAAGTTGGTGAGTCACAGACACAAAAACTACCTGTCGTAATTTCTTACTTCAGTCAGTAGATTGGCTAGGCTCATAAATCTATCAGTAAATCAATAGCAATCCAATACCCTTCGTATACTGAGCTCAGGCTCTGAAAATATCTGAGGAATATTTCTGTTCACTTTCAGTGAAAGCTCCTTTCATCTCAGAGGCATTTTATATCAGAGTTCCAAATCACTTAAGGATACTAAGCAAAGAGCCTACCTACGTTTAATTGTTGAGAAAGAAGTGGGAAAACACAAACCTTTCTCAAGTTCATAAAATTTCTCTCTATATTTTGACTGTTTAATTATGACTTTTAAAGCTGACTTGATGACACCATGTCAAGCTGCCAAGAAAACTGAAACATCTCTTCAGGAATAAGGGCTTTTCCTGTGTCTGTTTCTTCTATTTCTGAACAATTATTACCAATAAGATTATAAACTCTAAAACTACATGCCTTGAAAACTGAGTCAGACTCCCTTCCTGGGGCCAGGTGGGTACTCATAGAGGAGTTGACTTGGGTCGAGACTTGGTCAGGGGCTGGAGATGTCTACCTGATCTTCAGTCTCGTCTTCACCCCAGACAGTGTGCATCACTCAGATCCCAGATGCCTACTTGGAGCTACTCTTTCTCCCCTAGACTCATGCTGCCTTCCAGTAGTAGCAAAAAAAATAGTAGTAGCAAAAATGAAAATTCCTCTTTAGGCATACTTGGAGTTCGGGTTACCCTGACCTTGATAACTTGACGCTTTACATAGCAAATTCTGTTACACATAACATGTTTTAATCGTAGTCTCTATATTAGAAAAATATGCTGAAGAGGGATTTGTAAAAAAATACTATCCCAGGAGACAAGAGAGTGCATAGTCCCTTGGATTTCATTCCAGTACCAGGCCTTCATTGATTTCGAGTGAGCTTGAACAGGCATTATCTCTAAAGGCACATCTCCCGAAGCACTGGTGTTCGTTTGCTATCTGTTCATCCTCCTCTTTCCAAGGTCCAGTTCTGTTTAATGTGGTCTGAACAAACCTGCCTTTTGATCTAGGTAGCCAGGCTGTAACTTATTGACCAGTCTAGGTAATAGTTAAATGTCCATGTGCAGAGAATGAAAAACAAATGACTAAAAGTATATTGAGTATAGCACTGTGACCAAAATTAAAAAGCACAAGGTTTTTGAACATCCTGCATTCAAAGATAAAAAATAAGCCACATTATCCTTGTTTTAAAGTGAGTTACATTGGTTGGGAAGTTTTTTGAGTCTTTTGGTTGTTTACTTTAATTCTTAGATTGTTAGGTTAAATATTATTACTGTCAAGATACTGAATCATTCCTTAGATAAGGTATCTGATTTTGAGACAAATATGTGACCTTTTCCCCTGTTGGGAAGAAAACAAAATTTCAAAAGTATATAATAACATTTGACATTTGAAAAAAGTTACATTTGTGGGGGAAGGGTATGGCTCAGTGGCAGAGTGTGTGCCTACCAAGCATAAGGTCCTGGGTTCAATCCCCAGTACTTTCATTAAAAAAAAAAATAATAAAATCTAATTACCTCCCTGCCACAAAGTATACAGTGCTGTATGTCAATTATAGCTCAATAAAACTGGGAGAAAAGAAGTCCCTCTTTAAAAAAAGTTACATTTCAAAAATAACAATAACATCAAGTTATACAGCAGTTCTGCTCCCTTCTCTCATATCACACAGTCACGTGTGTCATCAGAAGCCATGGCCTTGTGAGCTACCTGGAAGCCCCGCCCATGGCTGAACATGACAGGAATTTGCTGAGTCAGTTTAATTTTGCTAGAGGCTTAGCAAAATAGCTAATCAAGAGGGCCATGTTTATTTTAAAAATGTTTTTTCTAAGACATTGGGATAAAATAAAGAATTTCAACCATGAAAGTAGAGGAATCTAAGTGGAAGATCCAGTATTGACAGAAATAACAAGCTGTTTGCTAATTCCTGGGGGCTAAGTACAGAGCAAAGGAGAAGGAACCCAGGTATTTACACAAAAATACCAAGTGTCAATTCACAAATCAGTGACAAATGGCCTCCTCGGCAGATAGGGAGAACCAGTGACCTACCCTGCTCAGTCATGTCTCATCTTAGTACAGTGGTTGGTTATTCACATACAGGGCTCTTCCTGTGACCCACGTGGTTCTACCTACATACCCAGTACACGTGGAAAATGTCATTGGTTGCTTTTAGCTCAGAAGGTTTTTTACTCCCATTTCTGGGCTGAGGAACAAGCAGACTATTTATCTAGGGTATTTTACTTACAGAGAGAGCAGTGAAAACTGTGTTGACAGCACCAACTCCAATGGTTGCATAAACAGGTTGGCTGATTCCAGCCATCTGAAAAATGCTGGTTGAATAGTAAAAGATCTGCAAAATAATAATAGTTTAGCCTTAATCAAGAAGCCTAGCACTGATGGCTTTAAAGCAAGAAATATTTTAGGTTGTTTATTTTTAGTTGTTTCTGTGGAACCTGGGTCCCTAGAATTTCCAAAATGTTTCATCTGCCCTCTCCTTCCAGGGCAGCAGAAATCAGTCTTTCTTTATTATGTAAAGATTCCAAACACTTAAACGTTCTCCTTATGTTTAGTTGAAATCTCTACATATGCACTTTATCTTTTTTTCAGTTTTAAAACCTTTTGTTAAAGTATAAAATACATGCAGAAAAGTGCACATCACTTAAGTGTACAGCTCAATTGATTTTCACAAAATAAACTGTATTTTGTATATCAGCGTCCAGATCAAAGAATAAATTGTTTCTTGCCCTCCAGAAGCCCCCTGAATGTCACCTTTCCTCCAAATGAAACTCAGCTTCTACCACTGTAGATAAATTTTGTCTAGTTTTGTATTTGACATAAGTGGAGCCACATTGTATGTATTTTGTATTTGGCATCAACATTACCTTTGTGAGAATCATTCACACTGTTGTGTTTGTAGACTGTTCATTATCATTGCTATGTAAAAGTAGTATATTATTGTATTAACATACCACAATTTACCTACTCATTCTACTATTGTTGGGTGTTTAGGTAGTTATCATTTAGAGTGGTTATGAATAGTGCTGCTATGAACATTCTAGTACAAGCCTTTTGCTAAAATATGTACACATTTACACTTATAACAAGCTGTTTGCTAATTCCTGGGGACTAGGATTGCTGGATCATAGTGTATGCATGTTCTCAGCTCTGACAGACCCTGCCTAACAGTTTTCCAAAGAAGTTGTGCCAATTTGTGCTCTCACCAGTGTGTGTAAGAGTTCTGGTTGTCATTGCATTTAATCCAAAATTTCCCACTAATCTTAGTGGAATTGAAAAAAATCTGACTCACAACCTCCTTAATGGCCTTTATTATTTAGTGAAGTCTTTATGTTTATTTAGGTCATTTTTTTAATCTATCATCCTCTGTCATTCCTTCCCCAGGTAACATGCCCTACTGCAGGCACCTCTTCCAGCAGACAGGGCTGGTGCAGGAGGACTGTTCAGACCGTATTCAGAGAGGAATGACTTACTCACTGCACGCTATCCCACCATTTTCAGGCTGCCCCATAGTCTCTGGTTGAACATTTCCTGGATGCCTCTGAGTCAGGCGCTGGGATGGAAGCTAAAGCAGGAAGGTTCAGGGAGATTAAGTGTTGCACTGTTGGGTATACAGGCAGAGCTGAGAGAAAGGACACAGATTTGGTCTCTGAGACCCAAAGTTACAGAGTTAAGAGATAAAAATGGACATCAGGGGCCCCTTAGAGGAGGACAGAGACCACAGCAGAGTGGCAGCTAGCTTGTGGAGTAAGGCTCAGGTCTCCTTTTACTTCAGCTCATGGGAATTATTTCTTTGTCTCCCCAAGTCTCTGTCCACCGATCAGTCCACCCACAGTGCCTTTGCGAATCTGTGATTCACTATAGAAGCCCAAACCACATTTTTAACAGCAATGAAAGGTGATGTGATTTTCGTTATCTAGTTTCTTAACAAATGCTTAATTATTTTCTTCTAGTAGCTGATTGTCAGTAGAACAGTTTTAGTCTGAATACAAGGTTTGGAATTCAAAACTTAAATGCTGCTAGTTTAATACACAGTATGTTTTTCAATCATGTCTTTTTTATTACCCTCACTCACTGATAACATATAAGTTCACTCTGTTATGTATTTTATGTGCTCCCCAGGTAGGGTGTAAGTTTCTTGGGATGGTGAGAAACTTCTTTGCATCTGGATATCTGGTATACTTTATTTAAATAGAGGGAACCATGGATTCCTTTTGCCTAGGTTCTCAGAAATCCTAGTTTGATACTCAACTCTAGAAGCCCCTTGTAATTTAGTCTTTTTGGTATATTTATTCTCTCTCCCCTCTTTTGTGTTTATTATGACTTGCCTTTTAAACGTCATCTTAATAGACATACAGTAACATTGATTACTGACATTAAAAAAAATTTAAGCTAGTTTTAGAAATCAGAGGAAGCAAAACAAAGAAAATTAATGCCCATTCAATATATTTGTTGTAATAAGACATGTGATATCAACATTCTGAAATGTCTGCTAGTTATTTAAACTTAAACCCCTTTCCTTCTCTGTCTTAATTCACTTTGCTCTTAGGAGTTAGGGCGTGTTCTTAAACTCACCGCATTGATCCCAGAAAACTGCTGAACCATGTGCAGCATCAGTGCCACCAGAATGGGCTGCCGGTAGGTGGAACTGGTGAAGAGCTGAATTATGGAGACTTTCTTTTCACTTGATGCTTCTTCCTTTTCTTTTCTCATCTCAATGATGTCTTTGGTGACATCATCACTCCCTCTGAGTCTTTTCAAGCCTGTCCCCCAAAATGATCAGGTTGACACAACTCAGGTCAAAACAAAAATAAATTTAGTTTTATTACCTTAATGAAAGAGCTATAGTTCTGCATAGCCCTTTCTATTACTTAATAGCATGGGTGTTGGAAATTCTTTCTTGTTAAATTAAATCTCACTATTTTTATTAAGAAAACGCAGAACACTTGGCTTTATCTCACGACAATGAAAACTATAATCTTTTTTTTTTTTGTCATAGAAGCATAATGCGGGAAAGGTCTTCTACAAGACTCTGAGTTCAGTTCTCTGTGTGTAGATTTTCTATTTGGGCTTGTGTGAATGTTCATGGTTGGAAAATGGCATGCGCCAGTCCTAGTAAGTGATCTCACATATTCTTCTTACATATAACCACTAACTTCACTTGGAAAGCGCTGGTACCAGTTTCATGAGTATCCATTTATGCACACAGTTTCTTATTAGCTGATAGTTCCAAAACAATAGGAAGAGAGTTAAACCACCCATAGACTTACTTATCTTTGCTTTGGCTTCCTCATCCAACCTGATGTAAAGGTATCTGGGGCTTTCTGGACAGAAGAAGAGCAGCAGAGACTGGAGAACGGCTGGCACAGCAGTTAGACCAAGTAGGATGTGCCACAGCTCATGATTGCCCAGGAGAAAGTCAAGGCCAGCAATCTGAAAAGGCAGGGAGGAAGCATATTGACTGCATAAGACTTTGGACCTACCTTTTGAAACAATTTGTTGAAAAACTCACTGGCTAATAGCAATCCCTGACAACTTTGATTCAAGTATGCACAAGTATGCATAAGATGGGAACTATTGCTCATGTAGTCTCACCTTAACTGACTTAGGAACACTTTGTTTTACAAAGGATTCACCTAGATTTGTTTTCATTAACTGCTATGGGACATTTAAGATGGGCCTCAACCAAACCGCTAAGTACACGTTTCAATATCTGAAACGACAGCAAAAATCATGCATAACTTTAGACCTTTGTAAAAAAAAAATTCTCCTTCGATTATCCAGAACTTAAATAGGATGGCGTCACACAGCTAGAGCAATTACTCTGATGAGAACCAGTTTTGTGATCCCTATTGCAAGGAGTTTATCATCTGGATAGTCAGGTGTGAGGTTCCGAAGAAGCCCTCTGAGACCACAGGATAGAAGGAAAGAATAGACCAGCTGAGTAAGAACTGCTATTGTAATCATTTGCACATTAAATTTGAGCAGGTAAGATGCTCAAAACAAAGGAAACCCAGGCAGACAGAGATTTGATATTTTTTATTCCTTGAAATCTAAGTGGAATAATTTAATAGTAGAATAGCTCCAGAGGTTCAAGACTTCGCTTACCAGGTCACCTCCAGCACCAACCCCCACACAACTGCAGGGAGAAAAGTGAGGGATGGAGTAGCAGTACGTTAGCTTTGAGCTAAAAAGCCAGTATCTCTATACCACATCCACTACCACTTGTGGAACTGTTTTTTTCCCTCTGCGTTGGTCTACAGTGAGAGTGGACAGTTAGGGAGGGAGACGTTGGGTAGAGTAGAGGGTAGGTGAAATAGGGGCTGGGAGTTTTCACCTGACTAATAAGAATGCCCATGACAATGGCCAGCTGATGAAGAGTACCCATGGCACCCCGGAGCGTGGTTGGAGCAACTTCACCAACGTACATTGGAACCAAGCCCGAGATTAGCCCTGCATGAGACATGAACATACATGTTAAAATGTAGTCAGGACTACCTCAATAACAGTAATTTTGTTTAAGTACAGTCAGCATTCTGCTGAAAATCCCTTCCTGAGTTCACTGGAAGGAAGAGACCTTGCCCCCAACCACTGACAGAGTTTATGCAAAAAATATTTGTTGACAAGATTCCAAATGAAGTTGTAGTTGGATGTACAAACAGAAATGGTTGGTCATGCATTTGGCAATTATTCATAGCATTGGCTCATCCAGTTAAAAATCCATGTTAATATTGAGTTTACATCATAACACCTTAGGTTATCTTCAGAAAAGAGACTGAAAAATGCTTTAACAATATTCTTAAAAACACAATACCATTCTTAATCTAGATTCATGGGATTAAAGGAAACTAGGAAATATCTAGGCCAAACTCTTTACTTGGTAAAGGTGAGAAACGACCTACCCAAGATCACAGGGTATTAGAGCGTTAGCGCGAGAACCTCAAGCGCTGCCTGAGTTCTCACAGTGTGGAGGTGCCCAAGATCACACTTAGGGTCGGGGGTTGGCATGTAGGGAGGTGGAAGGGGATGAGGAGCTCGGGGCTCTTCTCCCAATTGCTCCAACCACAGCAACCTAGCTTCTTCTGTATTTTCTCCAAATAATAGGCTTCAGAAAAGATTGTACTTGCATAAAGATTTCTGGTATTTAAAGGAATACAAAAAAAACTGAAAAGCACTAGGCCATTCTGCCTTCTATAGTTTTCTTAAATGCAGATATAATCGATCATGTTGGAAATGGTGGAGGATCCAGTCATTTGCTGAGTGCAGAAAAAGGTCAGAGACTATCAATGAACAAGGCTGAATATAATGTTTTGTATTTTCTTAAGAATTTAAAAATAAGATTTGTCAGAGGCTTCCTCCTAGAGAGACTGCCTGCCAATCAAATGGAAATGGATGGTCTTTGTGTAACAGATGCTTTTGGAAACTGTTTCAATATATATATTTTTAATGCTTCAAATTGTCCTTAATATCTCACATGAACATTTGCATGGTAGATACAGCATCTGAATTTCTTCTGACTTTTACAAATAACTCTGATGTGCGTCTGTTGATTTAAATAAGAAGAAAAAACATGTGTTTGGCCCTGTTCCAGGCTGTACTATTTTTGTGTAATACCTAATGTTATACCTCAAGAACAGAAAATGCAAATAAGCTTGCAGGCCTGAAGTCATGTGAACCTGAAGTCAAATTGTATTTCTAATAATTTTTGGCAATTTTAATGCTTATAATAGGTCCAGACATAATTTTAAAAGGTGGTTGGAGGGTGTAAGTTACCTAGCTGTGCTAGTGATAGTTTGCCTCACAATATGTTTATATAGCATTTATTTTCAATTTTATCAAAAATATTTTGTAATTTTTTCCTCTACTCTATTTCCAGAAATGGAGAGAAAAGAAAGAGGAATCATGATTTGGATCCTTTGATAGTGTTATTAGTAGCATTTTACAGAAGAGGAAACTGAGTCTCATATTCACTTACAAAGGCTACACAGAGACAGTGCCACAACTGATTCACTCTGAATCCAAAGCTCTTTCCACAAGTGAGTTGACTCTTTACCTGGATAAAGTTATCCTCACTTTCAGTTATTTGTATTAATGTTGAAAATAACACAGAGACATTTAATTAAGTAACCTAAGACTTTTGTTTTAACTGATCATTGAAGATGCATCGAATTACAGTCTTTCTTCTTTTCAGGTAAGAATGTTATAAATATTTTATGCACCCTTTTGTGCCCTCATGTCTCCTCTCCCACCCCCAAAGAATATTAGTGGTTTGACATGTGGCTGTGATTCGGGACAATGGGTGTCACTGGCGTTGAGAAGCAAAAGATTTGGCCATTTTAGAGAATGAGGGATCCTCCCTTTCTTCAGGCCTCTGCTGGTAAGTTGCTTCAGGAAGTTTGAAAAGCTATTTCCAAGAAATAGTGACTAGACCGTGACGTTCTTAGGTGATGCGTCTTCCCTCCATTCTGAACTCCTCTAGCAGCTGCTTCTGCCCGCTTCCCTCTCCCTGTGGTCCCCACCCCTGTAACACTTCAGCCAGCAGAGAGGGCTGGGGAATGTGGTCTGAGACATGGGCCGGGATGTCAAGGTCTTTCCAGATAGGAGAGACGGCGACATCAGTGGCCAGGCGGGCCAGAGGAGTGTAGTTAGTCTAGCAGTCTTCCCCTGTCTACTGAACAGCAGGGGTAATAACAACAGCTGGCACTTTTGGCAGCTTACTCTAGTCAGATTCCATGCTGAACATTTTATTCTCACAAACGCCCCATGAAGTAGATATTGTTACTCTTCTCATTTAATGTATAAGGAAGCTGAGAGTTAAGTAATTTGTCTGAGATCATATGACTAGAAATGATGTCATTGCTGTGGATAAGAACATAGCTTTACAACTTCCACTTACTGGTCCCAAACTTCCCTAACTTAGGACTGCAACCTTATGCTACTGCCTTTCCCTTTTGTAACATCACCCTAGGCTCAAAAAGTTCCCTGCATGTAACCTCATCTGCCATTAGAATAATTTTCAGACACATATGTTTGTGTGTTTGTGTGTGTGGGTGGGCGTGTGTGCACGACTTACCACAGTAGAGTCCTGATATGCCTCTTCCTGCAATTATAAGAATGTGAGATGGTCCCAGTTTCGAAAACCCCATCAAGAGAGCTCCAGCTAATGAGAGAATATTTGATACCAACAAGGCTTTGATTCTGAAAATTTGAAAAGCGAGGATTATAAATTCAGCATCAAATCTCGATAAAAATTATTTGCTTTCAGAGCATGCTGAGATTTTTACCTAAGAGTAACTATTTTAATTTTGTTGATAGAGATAGTTGGGGAATCTTAAACCGTGATTGCTACTTTGATTTGTCTTTGGATTAAAGCATTACTAATAAGTAATATTTATAATGAGAGAATTTTGTGTTGCATGTGCCTGACCTCCACATTTTGACAGAGATGATTCAATTGTAATGATGACTAGTTTGCTTTAAGGTAACTCTTTTGGCACTTTTTCAAGTAGTTAACAATTAGATTTTTCCACAAGTTGATTGTTTTAGACAATAATTGCCTGGTGCTAGCTAAATTCAATTCTGTGGCTGTAACCTATGATGCCCTTTTTTCCTTTTAATGGTATAGTTTTTTTGTTGCTATAGATCATGAAAGGAACTTTCAAAGTTCAGGTTTCTTTAGTATGAATTATTTGGAAGTAAATTAAAACACGCTTTTACTTTAAGCCTTATCGTAGAGAACTATAATTATTCTTATTTTATCATTGTATGCCAGCATACTTCCACAATGTATGAATTAATGTCAACTAATGTAAAGTGCATAATAAAGTTGACAACAGCAACAAAAACATCGTTTTCAAAGTTAATCTTATGAAAAATTGACAACACTTGCAGATATCTGACACTTTTCCTCCTATAAAATAGGGAAGTGAAACAAAAACCTTCTTCAAAGTTCAATCGATGATAATAAGGTCAATAAAAGAATCTGAGTGAACAGGTATGAAAACGTTTGTGTCACAAATAAATGTAAGTATCTTATTATGTTCCATTTCAATGTTTCAAACTTTAATAGGTGTGCTTTTACTAAGGGAATATCAAACACCAAACCGATTTTTTTTTTTTCTGGTGTAGAAAACCATATAATCTCATACTGCAATGAAACTATATGATAAGCCGAATAATACCGCACAAGAGTCCACATCCTTATCCTCAGATCCTGGGAATGAATATGTTACTTCATATGACTTAGGGGATTTTGCAAATATGATTAAATCAAGGATTTTGAGATGAAGAGATTATCCATTTCGGCCCAGTGATGATGAATCACCATGATCCTTATCCTAGGAAGGCAGAAGAGATGGTGATGTGATGAAAGGAGCAAAGCCTGGAGTGATGTGCTTTGAGGATGGAGGAAGGGGCCACAAGCCAAGGGATAGAAGTGGCCATCAGAAGCTGGAGAAGGGCAAGAAAATGGACTCTTTCCTCGAAGACTCCAGAAGGAATGAGCCCTGCTGACACCTTGACTTCAGCCAAGTGAAACTGAATTTGAGCTACTGATCTCCAAAACTGTAAGAAAACACATTTGTGTTGTTTTTAAGCCACTAAGTTGTGGTAATTTATTAGAGAAGTAATAGGAAACTAGTATATGAAAGTTATAAACTACCCAAAGGCAGGCAAATAGAGTGATTTGGAGCCAGCCAGCTCGGAGCTGCAGAGTAGGAAAAGGCAGGCGTGTTTCTCTGGGAAGGGCTTTTTCTCTACACAAGGACAGAGGACAGGTAAATTCAATAATCTACCTTATGGTTGATAGCTAGCTAACAGTGTATTTTATTAGTGGGAAAAAAGTTTGAAAAGTCATAAAAGAGATAACCTAAAAGTATTTTTGATGCCAGATTGTTCTAAAGTCCCCCTTCCTTATCACAGGTGGATGCTGGAGCACTTTATACAACTTAAAGGATTTTAACTTCTGCTCAGATGTGAGAAATGGCCAAGAATAAATAATCTAAAAATACACGAAATGGTTGAATCAGGGAGAAAGAAATATATTTCTAAGCATATCTCCTTAAATCTTGCTCTAAATACTTCTGTTAGCACAGGCTTTGTCATTGCTGCCATCATCATCATCACCGTCTATGTTTGCTGACTCCTCACCATGTGCCAGGCGGTGTATTAAACCTTTCCTATTCATTTTCATTTAATAAATAGCTTGCTTATTTTCACACAGCTATTAAGTGACAGAGCTGAGACTTGGTCTGTGTGGAACCAAAGGTTAATGCTTGATTTTAGTGAGTTCCTTTTTTGACAGCAAAGACAGAATGCATTCAAAGGCAAGCTATGGATACTTTCCTTGATGCATGGTAGTGTGGATTGCACAACCGTGGTCACCCCCACCATACTCTAGTACATACATTTTAAGTAAAAAGTGACCTTGAAAACCCAGATCTATAAAACAGTGGCCACAGACATCTATTGACTATTACACAATTACAAGGAAAGACTTTTTTTTTTTAAGCAGTGGAGGAAAGGTATATTTTTATTTATTTACTTTAACTAGTAGAGCAATGACCTTGGCAATAAGGACACTCATGTCATTTCTCAGGGTCTCTCCCTAGAAAAATAGTTTTATGAGAGAGGCTGGACTATTTTGTCTTAATTTTGGAGTTAAAATGATTAATTTTAGGGCTGTTTTTCAAGGAGGATCATTTTTCTACTGAGAGTTGGAAGAAGTGTCACTTTTAGTTCACCATAAATGATTTGATAAATGCTCATTTGACATTGTTTTGGGGGTCTGACCATTGTTGATGCTAAATCTTGAGACTTGAGAGGACATGTATCCTGGTTCCATCACTAGGACACCAATTAAATGTTTTAGAGAAGTTACTGAGTTGCTAGACTCTCATCTCTAAATGAGGGACAAGGGCTTTAATTTTTTCTTCAGGGATGAGAAGTATAAAACATCAAAAGCTGCTAAAAGACTTGGTCTGTCCACATTTAAAAATTTCATATAGTTTTGCTTAATTTTATTTATTTTAGACATAATTAATTCAGAAAATTTTCCAGTTACTGCTTAAACCAACTATGTGCAAATTAAAATGACTCTCAAATTTTTAAAATAAATAAAGCCAGCATATGACCTCCATAATTTACGGATACTGATTTAAAGTTCAGCTAAACACCAGTAAGTTGATAAAAAGAAGAACTAACCATTTTCTTTTGTGGTAGAGGAAAGTCCCTTTCAAATGAGAACAAGAATAAAACTTGGGTTACCATGCTACCCATTACTTAAGAGAAATTCTTCCAGTCTTATTCTATAAAAGCTCCAGTACAGAGGAAGAAGTTATCAGAATTTAATAACCAGAGAGCTAAAACTATAATTTAAAATAGGAATTTAAAAAGCTAAGTGAATTATAAAAGATAGTTTTTATTAAATTACTAAGATAGTTGCCTATATTAATTAGACTTTCAAAAGTTTTTGCATTTTCTAAATTTTCCATATTTGTATATTTTTATCATGAGAACCAAAGTAATAAACAAAAGATGGACTCAAAGAGCAGAAAATAAATCAAAAGAAATAACCATTTGATTTTTTACTTCCTCTTTATGGAGGTGGGGGAATCCTAGGAGACTTAGTATGTCATATGACTAAATGAAATTTGAGTGTAAAGAAGTTCTACTGATGTTTTTAATCCAAAACACCTGAAAGAAACCAGAGTACAGAAATAAACTTTTCTGCTTGGGGCTTTGAAATAGCAGTAGCAGCAGCTAGGCACCCTATGCCAAGTATATTGGGCAATTGGGAGTTGGGGTTATTGACTTGACCTTAGGACTTGACTGATCCAAATGCCAAATTATAACCTGAAAATGAAAACCCGTATGTCTGAGAAATGGAGTGATTTGGTGAAGCCAAAATGAACTTCCAGGTTAAAAATTCCACTCCTGACTCTTCTATTGACTTCCTGAGTTCACCATTTGTGCAGCTGTTTCTGAATATGTTTTACAAGTTATAGAGTGAGAGAATCTAAAAATATACAGCAGTGGGGGAGGATGTAGCTCAAGTGGTAGAGCACATGCTTAGCGTGCACAAGATCCTGGGTTCAATCCCCAGTACCTCCATTAAAAATAAATATATAAACCTAATTACCTCCCCCTACAAAAAAAAATACAAAAAAATAAAAATACACAGCAAACTCACTTTTGCTATAAATGCTTCCACAATTAAGCAGATTGTTGCAACAGATTTGTCCATCATTTGGTCCAACACCAACCTAACTCATAGGATCATGAGTTGAAAAAAACAACTCTAAAACTAATTCACAAAAGGAAAGATGATTTCTTTCCAAACAAATTCATACAAACCCCAATTACTGAAGTTTCTGTATTTATACTTATTTTTGAAATATGCCTACCTTCCAAGCCGGTCCCCAAGCAACCCACCAAAAAATGAAGCAATCATTCCACCAACTGCAAAGCTGGACACAGATAGGGACCAGAACAAGGTGATGAGGCTAGCAGATGCCATAGTTTCTTCCTCAGGCCAAGAGATGGGTGTTGGGCTCTCTCGATGTGGAACTGTGGGTAGTTCCTTTGTACTATGGATAGCATCGTTGTTGACAGCTTTTCGGTCGTCCAGTGGAACACCCAAAACATGTCTGTAATGGGTTAATATTACCTAAGGAAATAAAATAAGGAAATACAGCTCCAATAATTCAAATGTTCTGTATATTGTTGTTTGTTTTTCCTTTAAAATATTTGTTAGATGTTTAAACAGGATTATTTCAATTATTTGTGTTATGTACATCCTAACACATATAGATTATTTACAGTTGATCATATCCTATAAAATAGAGGTTACAGATTTCAGTGTCAGCAGGAACCAGGCAGGAACAAACAAGTGAAGGAGGCAAGAAGAACCTTGATGACCAGAGCACTGAAAAACCGTCTGTATTACTGAGAATTTGATAGCGAGTGGGCAGGGTTTATTTGTCCCGTATAAAGAAGGAAGCTGCAATGTGAGACTAATGTTTTGTGAGCTTTAATTTTTAAAAGAGAAGCCAGAAATAATGGATTTTTATGTAAAATTCCTTAAGTTTTAAAGGTTGGCAACTATTCAAATTGAAAATATTCTGCAGGCTGAAAAGATAACATTTTCACTCCACTATTACCCTTGCAAAGCAGGATCCAAATTGGCTTCCCTAAATATTTTAATAGAAACATAGAAGTGGATATGAGAAAAAAGATTGGGAAAGGTAAGATAGGCCAAAAATAAAGTTAGTATACAAAATTTAAATATATATATATATATATTTATAAATACACACACACACACACACACATACATACATGCATACACACCACAGCTTCTTTATCCATTCATCTGTCCATAGACATTTAGGTTGCTTCCACGTCTCGGCTGTCATAAATAGTGCTACTGTGAACATTGGAGTGTTTGTATCTTTTCAAGTTAGAGTTTTCGTCTTTTCCAGATGAGCAGCTCTTTAAATACGGAAGGGAGGGGCTATAGAGAGGGCACTAAGCCAGCTGCCAGTGGGAGACTCTCTTCTCAGGTCTGGCTCTAGGACTTGGATTGGAGGAGGGGAAACCTTAGATTATTTTTCCCTCTAAGATTGAAGAAGATGGTTTAAATTATAAAAAGTTCTCCCATGAGAAGAGGTTCTGTCACTTCCAAATTATGGTGATATTGCGCTAAATTTCAGGAATCCTGCTAAATTGGCGTGTGTTGTCATCACCCACAGAAAAAAGACGTGACCTCCAGCGTTATTCCCTAAATCCCTCAGCCCAGGCAAAGCCTGCCACACTCATGACATGTGGGTGCCCAACCAGAGCACAGCCTCAGCCCCAGGAGCAACCCTTTTCATGTGATGGACTGTACATATTTCACACACTCACGCCTTGTAGAATCTTACATTTTCCTTAGAGTTCAATGTTGTAAGAGAAGCAGATGAAATATGATGGATTCATAAATGGCGCCCAGCAACTGCTTTTACTGTCACCTTATGCCACTCCTTCCCCCAGCTTCTCTTCTCTGTGTGTGTGTGTCTCTCTCCTTCATTCACTAAACACTTTGTTGTTTACATCAATTGTTATGTTTGGCACTGGTGGTAGGAAGAGGGTCAAGACTACAACCTCACCCTCAATGACCTGACAGTCTGCATTAGAGAAGAAAGAATGGAGTCCTGATTCACCCATTTACAGGCTGTGGGAGCTGAGAGCAATGACATCCCTCTCCTGCCTGTTCACTAGATACCAGAGTAGGGATGCACAAAATAAGTGAGAAAAATGATAGCAATTATTCAATATTAAAAAAATACCCATCCAAATAGTCATCATGGAGAAAATCCAGACTTTGTTGGACTTCGTAACTGTTATACAGTTTTGTATTATTTTGCTTTGAGTCACCTATGGGAGACAAGAGTCGGGGGAAGGACTAGTGTTAGGGCTCCTAAGGGGTTTTTGCTTGTCTTTTTTTTTGGTGATGAGAACTCTTATGATTTACTCTCAACACCTTTCATACATAACGTACAGTGGTGTTAATTATATTTATTATGTTGTACTTTACATCCCCAGTACTTATTTACCTTATAGCTGGAAGTTTATACCTTTTGACTGTCTTCATCCAACAACCCCCACCACCCACTGCTGGGGCTCCTAAATATTTTGATGTGGCCAAGAAATGGGCACAATAATGTTGCTGGGTGAGTGAGACTGGGGAGAGCATATGTTAAAGTGCCTGACGCACAGTGAGTTGGTGCTCAGTATGTTTGTGCACCGAGAAAACCCTGCTCTTCCATCATTTCCTTTTATTCCCTGGCGTTTCCATCTGTGTATGACCGGGAACTCTGGAATGTGTGCTGCAATAAGCTGTTAAGCTTAAAAAAAAAAAATCCTGAGGCATGTGGTATTCTGACTGCAGTTTTCTGTGAGCTCAGCAAACAACAGAATCAGAGATCAAGAATTGTTTATTACCCTTCTTTTTCTGCGAGGGCTATTACATGAGGAGTCAAGGCCAAGTTATCAGCTTTGGAACCATGCATGTGGCTCCTGACAGAAGACCGGGACTACCCCGTGTTCCCACGTGGGCACCCTTTATCTCTGTGGATGAGGAGCAGGTATCTTTCTGTCACTGGTAGAAATTGCCAAAAAGAGAACTTGTACATGTTTCACTTGCCTGTTGAGGTGCGTTGATCACACCAATGTCGTATCCAAACTGGAAGGAAGCCAGCACGGCAGTGAAGACAGCAAAAACCAAGGTCCCGGTGACCTGTGGGGAATGGAGCACAGGGCTGGGACACACCAGGAAATTTCAGTTACCCATTGTCCCATGCAGCGTGGACTTCTCACAGGCTCCACAGGCTGATTCTTGCCCCTTGATACTCATTCACCACGTGTCCTGCGCTCCCGGCAGGGCAGGGTACATTCTTATGGGAGTGGGGGCACCATTCATCTCCCCTACACTGTGAAAGTCTGGGACAGCTTCGTCCAGAGGGGTAACCAAATACATATATAGCTGGTATAATTTATATGTATTGAAGCTTCAATGCCTGATACTGAGTATTTTGCCTATTGCATGCTCTATGTGTTTCATCTCATTTACTGGTTTTCTCTTGCTACTATTACAAATAACCAAAAAAGCAGTGGCTTAAATAACACAGATTTATTATTTTACAGTTTTTTACAGTTCTTATAGCTCGTAAGTCTGGTACAAGTCTCACTAGACTAAAATTAAAGTGTCGGCAAGTGTTCCTTTCTGGAGGCTTGTAGGGAAAAATTCAGGCTGATGGTAGACTTCAGTTCCTCATGGTTGTAGGACCAGGGTTTGGGCTGGCTTAAAGCAAGGGCCGCTCCCAGCTCTAGAGGCCACAACGTTCCTTGGGTAGTGGTGCCCTTCCTCCATCTTCATAGCCAGAAATAGGCTGGTCAAGCCCCTTGTTCCATTTCTCTGACTCTAACCACAGCCAGGAAAGTTCTTCCCTTTTAAGAATTTGTGAAGTTAGTTTTGGTCCATCTGGAGAACCCAGGAGAGTCTCCCTATCTCAAGGTCCATAAAGTTAATGACATTTGTAAAGGCCTTTTTACTATGTACGGTAACATACTCATAGGTTCTGGGGACAAGATCATGGACATCTTTTGAGGACCATTATTCTGCCAACCACACTCCTGATGACAGCACCATTAGTATCCCTATTTTATAGGATACTGATATCCCTATAAAATAACTAGGTTATCTTAGTTAAAATAACTAAGATAACTAGGTTAAGGTCTCACAGCCAGTAACTTGTAAAATAAAGATTTGGATTCAGGATCTATACTCTTAATTGCTTGGTTCTTTGGCATTTCTCATTGGTCAAAAACAAACAGTCAAAAACCAAACATATCTGAAAATACAGGATCCTAATTTTTCTAAACTGAAAAAAAGATCCGAGAGTGCACATATTAATAGAAATTGCCAATTGTGATACTAAAGTCACATTTTCCATTTCCGTTTCCACAAGTGCATTTTCCATTTTCCAGCCACTCACTACACAAATCCCCACCTTCCTCACACACCCAGAGAAAACTTTCATGAAGTCTCTGGACAAAAGTTGAAAATAACAAAGAATGGCTACTCAACCACTCACCTGTAACTCACCTGAAGGACCACCTCAGGTCCTGCCCACCACCAAGCCCAGGGCCACGATATACTCACCCAGTTCATCCCTGCATCTCCCTTTCTTCCTCTGGCAGAGTCTCCAAGCACTCGGCGTCTAAGTGACTGTCCCTCCCACTCCACCCCTGGGCTTCTACTCTCTGCTGGCTCTCTCCTCCTGTCCCCCCTGGACAAGCATATAGTTCATTTCCTCTTATTTTGAGCTCAACCAGTGACCATGGCAATGCTGAGCAGGGGTGCTACAGAAGTGGCAGTTGGGGCTGAAGGTGGTGGCTGCAGCAGGTTGGGTCCCCCATAATCTCCATCAGCCTTGCTCTGCCACTCCACATACACAGTCTCAGTTACAATAGGGTTAATTTTTCCTACATTACGTTGACAAAAATGAAAGTTAATTTTCAGAGACAGAAGGTCTGTCTAGCTCCTGTCCCATTATCTCCTGATCAAATCGTTCTCAGTCATTACTATAGAAATACTGGAGCTGCCCCTAACAGCAAAAAAGCCATTGTGAAGGAGATAGGAGAGGTTTTAAATGTTTAGAAATCTTAGAGTGTTCTTTTTTTTTAAACACTTTTTTTGTGGTATGGTTCCTGTACAGTAATCTACGTATATTCCAGATGTACAATCTGATGAATTTTGATAGATGTATACACACATGAAACCACCACCACAATCAAGATAGCTACCATTTCCAACACTCCCCAAGAGGTGCAGTTTTCGAATTCTCTTAGGGTGTTCTTAAAGTCTTTGTCTTCTGGTTTCCCTGGCTTCTTTTTCAGCCTTGACTCTGGTCCTGCCACCCCATGATCTGCAGTTCCCGTTTTAACCCCTTGAGATAGAAATTTCATTCAGTTGGTCAGATAAGGAGAAACTTCATTTATCACTTGAATTCTCAGCTAAAGTGATCATTTCACATATCAGTCTCTGGAACTATTTGATTGGATTTTGTTTGTTTGTTTGTTTGTTTGGCACCTCTTACTTTCAGGTTTAATTTTCCTCTCTGAACTCCATTTTAAACTGGCTCCTTGCTTCCTATCTTTTGTTTTTCCATTATGAAACAAAAAGAGCTAACATTTATAGTCGGGCTTCTGTGTGGTTAGACTTGGTCAGAGAAAGTTTTATGAGATACAAAATTTCTGGAAACTACTACTTCTGAATTTTAGTT
Organism: Vicugna pacos; assembly: GCF_048564905.1. Taxonomy (NCBI): domain Eukaryota; kingdom Metazoa; phylum Chordata; class Mammalia; order Artiodactyla; family Camelidae; genus Vicugna; species Vicugna pacos. Next base: position 42,601,009 of record NC_132987.1, read on the forward strand.
CATCAACCCTCATCCATTACATTAAATGTCCAATTTAATGTCAAGGCTGACCTAAGGGTAGGTACATAGGAGCTAACGAAAACAGTGAGAACTTAGGACCTCACTCTGTCCATGCTCTGGGTTCTAAGTGGTTTGCCTGTTCTCTCAACAACCCTGTAGGTAAGAATTATTATTACCATTTCACATATGGGAAGATAGATATGGAAAGTAAGGAATTCATCCAAAGGCTGTTTATCCACTAAGTGGCAGAAGATACAGTCTTTTCTCTCAACCTCTTCATAGCAACAAGGCATTAAGCTTATTCTTTTAGAAAGACTACCTTCATTTGGAGCTTAATAATTTTGTTAGAGAAATTAGGTTATATATCCAATTAAAATGTGCAGTTGGATGAATGTAGAAGAGTAGAATGGGCAAGCGGCGGAACCTTAACATAAAACAAAATGTGGTATTTATTTTGTGGCTTTGAAGTCAGATGGGGTCTATTAGGAAAAACAAGTAGGCTTGGCAGTCAGAAAACCTAGAAGAGTTTCAGCTATGCCCTTAACATCCCCAAGCCTCAGTTTCTTTGCCGAAAAAAGTATATAATAATAGTTAATGCGTAAGATTATCATATATAATGTGTAAGATACATAATGTGGTCTTCCTATCAAAACTGAAAACAACTGATCTTTAATCCCATCATTCATCACTCTTGCCAAACAACCAGCTGTCAGTTTTTCAGACATCACCAATAATCTTCACAACAGTGTTATAAAGTACATGAAATTATTCCCATTTTACAGGTGAGGAAATCAAGGCCCAGAGATTAAGTGGTATACCTAACACTCACAGCTGGAGAATAACAAATACTCCTGTATTGGAACCCAAGGGTTCCAATTTTAAACTCCCATTGCTAAACAAAAAAAGCAGGCTTTCAGCAGCTATTGATTGAGTAGGTAGGGAAGAGATGCTTATACTGTTTCCTCTACACCACATACCATGAACGCCAACCCAAAGGTGATCTTGCACTCAGCTTTGGAAAAGTCCAGGAGCTTCTCAAGCCATAGAATTTTCAAGCTGAAAGGAACCTTTGAGAGCAATGGATTCTAGTCTGATCTCTCCCTTTTTCAGTTGAAGAACCTGAGTCCAAGTCCTTTGTCTGAATTACAGAGTGCATTCCTGGGTATATCCAGACTGATAACCCAGGTCTCCTGACTCTCAGTCTCCTGCTTAGTTCACTTCTTTTAAGTCTAGGTAGATTTACAAAGCTGAAACATTATGCTTTACATCAGTCCTCATTCTGTTGGGCTCTCTTACTAGCCAATTTCTCAGTTCTCAAGAAAAGTGCTAGAACGCAATTTCTAAAGGCTGTAAGGGAATTTAATGATAGTTCTAAATGAAGCTTGAGCAACTGCTATGTGCCAGGCACTGTGGTAAGCACGTTACCTTCCCTCTTGGAGTATCTGCCAGACTTCAGTTGTTTGAACACTACCTTCATGATTTTTGTCAAATCAACATACCATAGGTATAGTTATTATAGTCTTTGTATTATCTTTAAAGTTTTAACTACTTTAGCTTTATCCTGAGCTGTAATAGGAAACCATGAAGTCTGGGTTATTCCTTAAACACACATTATATAAATATATAACTATTGACATTCAAATGTTTGTTACCTGAGTTTCTCTAACATTACCTCATTTAATTACTCCCATACAGTAAAGAACTATTATAATCCCTGCTATATCCTTATATCTCCATATGTTTTCATTTTGTCACAACCGAGAAAACCCAAGATCAATTGAATAACTTACCCCCAGTATCACGGAGGTACGTAGCATTGCCACATTCCAAATCCATGGCAGCTGGCTGCCAAACCCGTGCTCCTAGCCTTGTCACTTACAGCAGTGTAAGTTACAGCGGATCAGAACTTACAGGTCCTACTCTAACTGGGCCACCCATTTCCCTACTTGTATGACTGTGTGCAGAGGTGGGTATGCTTGGTTGCAGAACACTTATAATGCAGCAATAGCACAGTACACTTTTTATTTTCAAGGTTTTACTTTGAAAAGTGTATCTGCAGAGAAGTTGAAAGAGCAGTGCAGTGAACACTCCATAACCTTCACCTGTGTTCACCGATGGTTAACATTTACCACATTTGTTTAACTCTGTGTGTGTGTGTGTGTGTGTGTGTGTGTTGTTTTGGCTGAATTAATTGAATATAAATTGCAGACATTTGTGTCACTTCTCTCCTAAACACTTCAGCATGTACTCACTAAGAATAAGGTATTCTCCCACATAATTACCATAGCACTATCATATCCAAGAATGTAGTAGATCTATTATTACCTAATATATCATTTTCAAAATGTCTCATTGTCCCCGTATTGTCCCTGAGATCTGTTTTCTTCTTCCTTCCACCGTCTAAGATCACTTGTTGCATTGTCAGTTCTTAGTCTCCTGGAACAGTCCTACCTCTTGTTTTTCATATATTGATACTTTCTGAGATTTCATAGCAGTTTCATGATTAATTAGATTTAATATGCCTGTTTTTTTCACATTCTTTCAGTGATATGATTATGCAGTACCACTTGAGAAAACATTACACAGACTAGTCAGAAACAGAGCTAATATTCTTAAAATCCCAACTACTGAAAAAGAAATACGATTTTTCAGCAGCTAAACTATCAATTGGCCAAGAGAGGTAGCTTTGATCTGTGGTAGCTACTCCTATCATACCCCAGAGCCTCAGCACGCTCACTGACTTGAACGGATTACCCTATTCATGTCCTCGAATGGACATAATACGACTTTACCTTATCTTCTGCCATTTTATGTGTTGAGAGTCCTCCTCTTAATTCCAGGTCCTGTAGTGAGTGTGGCAGATGCAGTAGCCAGCCTCTGCCTGTCTTTCTCCAGCCTTCTGAGACTAGTTATACATTAGAGGAGGAGGAGCAAAGGCAAAGAGGAAAGAGGCCAAGTTTAATCTTGGGCAGAGGGTGATTATTGATAGAATCTAATCAATAAATGCTTTGCCTCCATAACCTGTGGCTTCCATGCCTTTGTCCCACCAGGAAAGAAAATGGGAACAGTGTCCTTAGGCATAAGTTACAAACCAGAGGCATGTTTTAAGGCATGTGCTAAGTGTGGCAGTTACCAGGGGCAGAGGGAAAGAAATATTTGGGGTCTTTTATAGAGAATGAGATATGCTGGGCTGCAGTGCTATGTTGTGGGGACAAGAAAGACAGGGGCACGGGAGGCACACGCACTGCCCTGCAGAGAACCAACTCTGCACTGCTGTGCTTCAGACTGCGCTGTGTGGCCAGGGGTCACTGTAGGTGTGAGTGGTTACCTGAGTGAGTTTGGAGAGTCATGAACTTGGGTTCGAATCTCACCATTTTACTGGTGGTGTGACCTTAAGTAGGTGGCTCACTGTGACTCTCCTGTGCCTTCATTTTTTCACCTGATAAAAATGAGAATAACAGAACACATACTTTCTCTTGTTGGTTGGGTTAAACGTGGTAGTATATGAAAGTGTTTAGCACAGTGAATAATAAGTGCTCAGCAAATGTTGGTTGTTATTGTTTTCGCTATTACTATTATTGATTCTGTGTATGTCAAGAAGCACCTGTTGGAGGCAATAGTGTAGAGTTCTCAAACAAATCTGCTCATAGCATTTGAGCTAAGGCACTTCTGTGTATTCACTATGAGATCTACTCCCTGGGGGGGCCCAGGTGATATCAAAATTGGTTGATCTTGAACTGTGCTTGGCAAATAGTGTCACTGGTTCCACTGAGGTTCAAGTGGAACCAATTCCCAGCAGACCAAATGTCCCAGACAGCCCCATAAACAAGGAGTGTTATGAAGAAACATAGGGTGAAGAGGTAAAGGAAACTCAGATTTCATTTGTCTCTTATTTCACCACCCTCTTTTCATTTCTATCATCTCTGCAAGGTGATGCCAATGAGTGAACAATCCCATTAAAACCACAAACTTTTATTGAGCCCAGCACAGACCCAGGCTCTGAAATGCATGATACAAATAAGACACTTAGGAGCACAAATGCATAAGGAAGAGACAAACGTAAGCGCAAACATCAGTGCAGTAATTTCTTAGTGGAAAAGCATGAACGAATATTATTAGCAAAGATAGTTAATCTTTATTGAGTTCTTGCTTGGTGCCAGGTGCTGCTCTCAGCACTTTACATGGATTAACTCATTCAGTCACAGCATAAGGCACTCTTCGTTGTAGGGCCAAGCTTTTGGGAGCCGTTTTGAAAGCAGACTGTAAAGAGCCCAAGGAGCCACGCTGCCCTTAGTGCATGGGCAGCTTCCGGCTTTCTGCCCCCGGTTCAGCCAGTGATTCGCGCCACCGTCAGAGCGTCTATAATCAGGAGAGGATTCCTTAACATTTTCCAGTGACGTGACGCTGCCGGAAAGTCTTTGTGCGGCTGATCGTCCCCTCTGTTTACCAACCTTTGTTTTTGAATCTTTTAAGAGAAGAATTGGCCTTGAGTGTGGCGCGGGGCTGGGGAGCCTTTAACTTGTCCTGCCGGTTTGGAGCCGAAGCGCGCTCTGCCCCTCGCTGTCCAGGGACGCGGGACCTTGAGCCACCCAGACCAGTTTCCTCTGGTTTAGCCGAGACATTTCCTGTTCTGCTCTTTGCACATAAATGAGTAATCTCTGCACCTTTTTAGGGATGGGCTGGAACTTTATCTCCCGTTGTGGGTGGAGGGATTGTTACAGTGATTGCATTGATGGATTTAGCGCTTGGAGAATTAATCCATTTCGGCCTCTCAGGAGAGATTGCCTTTAGCGGTCACCCAAGGAAATGCGGGTCGGATTGCCTGGAGGCATCTTCTGTTTCCCTGGCTGTGGGATAAAGTCAAGCCTTTCTGTCGGTATGGGGACCACTCAATGAGGTGCACTAGTGCTCAGAATCATCTGGATATTCCCTCTGGGGGGCGTGAAACCAGCTCTGGGTTTGTTTTAGGGTTCACTCTTTAAACGCTTCAAATCGCATTCTGACTACCTGATTGATTTATTCCTCATGGTACATACCAATAGCTCTAGGTGGTGAGAGTTCCCAAGGACAGAAAAGAGCTTCTCCTCTTTTTTCACTATTCTTTTTACTTTGAGTAAAACGAGAGCTTAGTTTATTTCTATAAATGGGAAGAAAGACAACCAGCTATCTCTGCATGCTGCATTCCTCTCTGATTGGGTCAGGTGTGGGGGAAGGGCAAAGGCATCTCTAGGGAACGAAAATCAAATGAGTTCAAACTGGGCCAAGCCAGGAGAGCAAGAGAGTATTGGAAAGTCCCAGTTTCTGAATGAAGGCCAGTGTATTTTAAGATTTCTGAATCAAGTTTGTCCCCATTGTAGCCTGCCTCTTCTCACCCTCTCCACAGGCCCCTCTCTGGTCCAAGCCACTAGCATCTCTCCCAAGTGTGACTGACTGCACTGGCCTCCTACCTGGCCTACGGGTGTCCACTTGCTGTCGTGCCATTGTTGAACAGGATAATGGTTCTTTCCTCCATTAAACTGCTTCTGCACCACTGTCAACCATCAGTTGGATGTATTTATGTGGATCTCATTTCTGGGTTTTCTGTTCTATTGATTTATTTGTCTATCCCTCTACCAATATCACAGGGTCTTGATTACTATAGCTATATGTTTTGAAATCAAGTAGACTAATTCCTTCCACTTTATTCTTTCTGAAAATTTTAGTTCCTTTTACCTTTCTGTGTAAAATTTAGAATAATCTTGTATATCTCTATAAAACATCTTGCTAGGATTTTGATGGGAATTGCGTTAAATTGGTATATCAATTTGGGGAGAATTGTCATCTTTATTAGGCTGAGTCTTCCAACCCATGAACATGCTCTTCATTTATTTAGATTTTTTATTTCTTTTTATGTGTTTTATCATTTTTAATGCATTCTTATAATTTTCAGGGTACAAGTCTTAGACATGTTTTATTAGATTTAAATATAACTCTTATTTTCTCAGTGATCGTAAAAGGTATTTTATTTTAAATTTCTGTATGCACATATTCATTTCTAGAATATAGATGTATAATTGATTTTTGTGTGTTCGTCATATATCCTGAAACCTTGCTGAACTCACTTATTAGTTGTAGGAGGTTTTTTTGTTTTGTTTTGGTAGATTCCTTGGGATTTTCTAGGTAGACAATCATGTCATCTGAAAATAGGGAGAATTTTATTTGTTACTTTCTGATCTATATGCTTTTTATTACTTTTTCTTGCCTTATGGCACTGGCTATAACTCCCAGCACTATGCTGAGTAAGAGTGCTGAGATAGTCTTACCTTGTTCTTGATCATGAGGAAAACATTAGTCATTCATAGTTAAATATAATGTTGTTGCCTGTTTTCTGTAGCTGCTCTTTGCCAAGTTAAGGAAGTTTTCCTCTAGTCCTATTTTTCTAAGAGTTTGTGTGTGTGTGTGTGTGTGTGTGTGTGTGTGTGTGTGTGTTTAAATAATGGGTATTGAATTTTATCAAGTGCTTTTTTTGCATTAATTATATGAACATGTGATTTTTCCCGTTTAGATTGTTAATATGGTAGATTACAATGATTTGCTTTTTGAATATTGAACTAGCCTTGCTTCTCTGGAATAGCCCTCCTTGGTCATAGTGTATAATACTTTTTATATATTGCTGAATTCTATTTGCTAGTATTAAGAATTTTGGGGGGGGTAGGTGTAGCTCAGTGGTGGAGCACGTGTCTGGCATGCACAAAGTCCTGGGTTCAATCCCCAGCATCTCCATCAAAAAATGAATAAATGAACCTAATAATCTATCCCCCCAACAAAACAACAACAAAAATTTAAAAAAAAGAATTTTTGTGTCTATATTTATGAAGGGTATTAGTCTAAAATGTTCTTTTTTTCTTTGGTCTGTCTTTGACTTTGATATTAGGGTAATATTAGCTTCAGAGAATGAATTTAAAAGTCATTTCTCCTTCAGTGTTCTGAAAGAGATTGTATTAAGTTGGTGTTTGGTAGGATTCTCCAGTAAACAATCTGGATCTGTAGATTTCTTTTAAGGGGTTTTTTAAATTGTAATTTTAATTGCCTTAATACTTACAAGACTATTCAAATTATCCATTTAATATTGGCTGAGTTGTGGTAGTTAGTATTCTTTGAGCAAGTGGTGAATTTCATTTCAGTTGTTGAATTTATGTGTATAAGGCCTTTCCTAGTATTCCCTTATTATTCTTTCTGTGTCTTCAGGGTTTATAGTGATTCAGCCCTGTTTCATTCCTGATATTGATAATTTGGGTCTGCTCTTTTTTGTGTGTGAGTCTTGCTAGAGGTTTGTACATTTTACTGATTTTTTTTTCAAAGAACCAGATCTTTGTTTCACTGACTTTCTGTTTTTCTATCTTCGATTTCAGTAATTTCTGCTCTTACCTGTATTAGTTCCTTCTTTCTGCTCACTTTGGGTTTATTTTATCGTTCTTTTCCTAGGTTCTGGAGAAGGGAAATTAATTGATTGATTTGAGAATCTTCTTCTTTTCTCATGTATACATTTAGTGCTATAAATTTCCCTCTCAGCATTACTTTAGCAGTGTCTCGTAAAATTTGACATGTTTTATTTCAATTTCCATTAAGTTCAATGAATTTTTTATTTCCCTTGAGACCTCCTCACTGACCTGTAGATTATTTTAGAAGTGTATTATTTTGTTCCAAGTGTTCAGAGGTTTTCCTGTTATTGTTCTGGTATTGATTTTTTGTTTCATTCATTCCATTGTGGTCAGGAAAAAAACTCTGTATGATTTTAATTCTTTTAAATTTGTTAAGGTTTGTTTTATGGCCCTGAATATTGTTTATCTTGGTAAATGTTCCATGAGCACTTGAAAAGAATATGTATTCTGCTGTTGTTGGGTGGAATGTTCTATTAGTGTTGATTAGAACCTGTTGGTTGATGCTGTTGTTGAGTTCCTCTAGTTCTTTGGTCTAATTGTTCTATCAAATGTTGAAGTCTACAATTGTAATTATGGATTTGTCCGCTACTGCCAGATGAAGGCAGCAATCCATGCTGCCCACTCAGCCTACATTGACACCAAAGACAGGGGGAGGTTCTTCATTTGTGCTGGGCAGGGATAAGAGTTCCATTTCTGCAAAGACTCTCCACTGACACTATGGTAGGCATGGCCTCACTACTGATGGGCAATGGTGAAATGCCTGTCTCTCCACTAGATCTCCTATGAGTTTAACTGATCTAAGTTTTAGAGTCTGTATGGAGAGCACTTCAAACTTTCCCAGATGACAGCCTGTTAGGTTTCATATAAGCCCAGAGTTTTAGCTTCAGATCTCTGTTATTGTTCTGGAAGACCCTGCTGAAGGTTGTCATCATGTGATCTACACCATGGTGAGTGTTTGGCTCTCTTTTCATTCATATGCTATATGACCCAACTCATTCAACAGTTAATAACTGGATTCTTGACCATTAAGGGCAAGAGCAGACAGCTGCTTAAACTGCAAAAACAGTGCCATATTTTCCACTAAGTCCAGAGACCCTCACACCTCCTCCTTCTTTCAGTTCCACTTAAAATCCGAATGGAAATTCATTGCTTGTATGGAGAATAGCCATATAACAAGAACGCCCATGATAGCCTTTCTTGTGTAAAGATAAAATGAGGACTTTATTGAATATATTGATATTGAAGATTTGAGATTATTTAATTTTGGAAGATACTAAGCAATTTAAGTAAATAATTTGGAGACAATTTAGTAGCCACAAAATGTTTTAGATTCGAGCTTTAATTAAACTTTGTGTCCCTAAGCAATGTAAGGCAGTTTGGCCAATAATATTAGATGCTTGCTTCTTAGAGTAGGTCTTAGGAATAACTAAACCAGTGAACATGAAAGTCTGAGCTTTGATGTAACAGACTTGAGGGAGAGGGCTTGGTAAAGAGTAGATATTTCTCAGATAGTAATGTGAGTGTGGGTTGGACTGTGCAATGAGTGAAGGAGGGAAGGAGGAAGACACTAAAAAGAATGGAATCCAAGCCTCCAGGAAGGCCTGCCGAGACTGGCATATTGTTCCTGTTTGGATGACGCTCTAGGACCCACAATGACCTCTTGGACTTCCCCTGGAAATGAACCTTGCCAGAGGTCCAGAGAGATCAAGTCTTGGTCCAAGTGCAGTCCTGGTCTCTATCTTCAACCATATCCACGGCTAAGGGAGTCTTCTATGACCTTAAAAAGAGTGCCCTGTGCTGGGACTAAGAGGGAAGAACATGGGGCAGGTTTTTGGTGCCAGTTCTGTCTGTGGAAGCCAATAAACTGGCCTATTTCCTTTATTCTCTTTCTTATCCTTTTTTTGAACTTGTCTATAATTGAGTCAATTCAGTGGACCCACAGACGGATAAGAAGGGATTAGCAGATTCTTCGGACTAGCTCAGTAGTCACCTGGAGAGTCTCAGACAATCTCAAGTGATAAAGCCAAATGTACGTAGAGGCCTGTGGGACCTCTTGACCCATCCCAAAGGCAAATCTATGGCCACCAGGTGCGGGAAAGAGGAAGTAGCCCTGGTCACGGAGGCTGTGACTGTCGAGACTTCTTCAACACGTATGGTGACCTTAATAGCCTTTCAGTGATCCACACTGTGAGTCTCAGGTTCCAGATAAAAAGCTACCCAATAGCTGTACAAGTCTAGGCACCGTCCGCTCCCCTTTCATTTATTTTTTTTCTTCTTTCAAAAATATTTACTTCATTTTAATAGCAAATTAAACATATATACATGAGAACATTATCACTGAGAAAATTTCACAGAAGGCAGGTAAAGCTAAAATGACCCTTTACCCCCATCTTCAACCAAGGCAACTCCTCTGAGGTGTTTCTGTTTTCAGTTTGATAAGTGCCTTTCCACCATCCTCTTTGAATCTTTCACTCTTATTTGTTTCTATTGCTTTTCCTCCTCACTAAGCTTGTCCCCTCTGCTATGTTAGGATGAGCTTTTAATTGAATTACTACTCCTCAAAAAGCTTTCTCTTAGTTGGCCTTCCTTGGTATGAAATGGAAGCCTGTAGGCAAGTGATGCGCAGTTTGTCATTCCAAGCCCGGGTGTCTGGATGCCCTTTCCAGCACCCCAGGCCTCTGCTTGTCTGAGAGAGAGCGGGAGAAGACGACCAGCTGTGTCACGGCTCCTGCCAGGCTGATGATACCTGGCTGACCCCTTAGCCTGCTGCCCATCACTTCAGAAAGGATGAAGGGTCTCCCCTTCCTGGAATGGTTTTCTGTCTTTTCTGAACCCAAGGTATCTTGTAAAAGGAATTCACGCCACCCACCCACAAGGGTTTGGATAACTGGACAAGAGATGTTGTTTGGGTTCTCCCTGTGCAAAGGGTTTGGCAGTTTGACTATGGACGAGTCTTGCTTAAGTCTCTAGACTTCATCAATAAAACAAACTAGACAATCTCTAAGGCTTTTCACGTGCAAGGTGGAGATTGTATCTGATTCATGGAGTTGTGAGGATTCAAGAAGACAGTATGGATACAGTACCTAGAATAAAGCTGAGCACATAGTAAACTCTCAGTATATGACGGCTGTTATTATTTTTCTGCTCTCAGTTTCCACGATTCTTTGTTCTGAATTTAACATCCTCTCCAAAAGTTAGTATACGGTCCTGTGACTCCCCGGGTTGACTAGCTCTGTGAGTTCTGCTCCTTCTTTCAGCCTGGAGTTTGTGATATTTGGCAATGAGGTCAATTTAAGCCCCGTTAAAAGAACAAGGGGCCATCTACTGAGCAGGCAGTTCCCTGGACTTGTGCTATTCATGTCACGAAGTTTTGACAATCTGTGACAAATTCTTTTGACAGATGTGCATCTATGGCAATTTATCAGTGAGCACGGTCCCAAATTAATTAATCATTGGGCAATTCAGTCTAAATTAAACGGTGCTGCTGCATGCAGAAAATTTTTGTTTGAAATTCTTGAGTCATTTCAGTTTAAATTAAGTCAATTAAAATTCTCTGATACTAACCATTTTTCAATCAAGTGTGCCTAAATGGCTACAGTACTCCACAGGGCATCTTCTGGTTATGAGTTTGTGTCTCTTTAATGTCTGTGGGTTAATCATTTTCCTACAGTGTGCTATTTTCTGTCACTGCCTTCAATACCGTTTGCTGCTAATTTGTGGGGTGTTAAGGGAGGCTTATGAGGTTGACACAAAAAAGTGGGAGCGAAGATCAAGAGGTCATCACTGAGGTTTAACAAACAATGTTGCTCGGTGTTATTGACCAATAGGTCACCAATAAAAGGAGCAGAGTCAGGGAGAAATGGTTCTTGTGACAGCTGTTTACCAGACGCAGAGCAGTTCCAGGAATGTACTGTAACAAGCAGATGGTGCAACTCGTTGGTGGGTGAGTTGTTGACCAGGTATTTTTTTGTCTTGTAAATCTCTAAGAGACACAGCCAGCTTCAGTGTATTAGTCCCATTCTCCTCAGAAAATGCCTAACACTTGCAAACACCCAAAGTGGGCTTCTGGCATCTCTTCAGAGACACTGAGAGTCAGTGGCAAGACTGGTAAAAGTAAGGCCAACTAGAATTTCTTTCTCCCTTACAACTTGAAGTCATCTCCCCAGTTTGAGCAGGGCAAGTGGGTTTGGGGAATCACTTTGTGGTGGTTGGTGGAAAGAGGAAGTGGCTTTTATTTTTCTTTAGGAAGTCAAATGAGTCCATCAGAAACTGAAGATCGGAGACTCAGTGCCTCCATGCGGTAGATAGGCAGAGTCCACAGTCCTAGGAGCAATCCTTGGGCCTCTAGGGATGGCCAAGGCTGCTGCAGAGTGGAGCCATCCTTTGCGGTAGCCACAGTCTTCTCTCACAGGTGGTGTCTGCCCCAAGGTTGGGTCCTGCCTTTCTTCTCATTTCCCTTCACTCCTTTTTCTTTTCTATTCCCAAACTCTCCTCAGGTGGCCTATGCTGAACTGAAGGGGGAAATTGCTTTGTTTTGCTACAGCAAGAGCACAGGTCTCTTACCCAACCTAGCTGTGGGATTCCAGCCAAGCCTTATGGGTGGGCTCTGTTGCCTTTGTTTTACCACTGATGGAAGCAGGATGAAGAGGGTCAGGAATGCGGCATGGTGGGGAGGAAAGAGTGCAGTCCTAGGAGCCTTCTTGCTCCACTGCTGATGCAGCCCTCCAGGCCACCTTCAGCTACAAAGTAACTTGGGGTTCTGGTCTCTGAGGGGTTAGGCTCTAAGTTCCTTGCAATTTTGTTCTTCCAAGACATGCAAGATCACAGCAAGGGTAAGGGATAGGTTTCTTACTGATGGCTTCATAATAAAGGGTAAAGAGATGGGTGAGTGTTCCCATAAGTAAATGTCCTGAGTGACACATTCTATTCTAGTTTATTTCTGGTAGTCATAGCCCCTGCCAAGAGGCAGCCCCCACACTAGAATGTCCCTGATCCTTTTGTCCTCATCACACAGCACCCAGCCTGATTCATCCATTGTCCTTACTCACAGATTTCTTGCCAGTGAGAATTCACTTAGCATTTTAATCCATTAATTTGCTGCCGCAGAGCCAGCTCTGCCTAGGAGATAACAGCTCCAGATGCTGAGGTGCTCAAAGTTCGCTGTCAGAAAAGTTTACCGGGTAATGAAATAAAAAAGCATCTCAAGTACCAGATGCACAAGGTAGTGCTTTTGCTGATTGTCATTGTTAACTTCCACAAAGATTGTAGCGGAATGTTGGTGGGAACATAGAAGAAAGAGATCAAGGATGAAGCTATGAGTTTGCCATAGAAGCCACTGCTTGATGGGTAAGGTCAAATCTGAGTCTAAGACAGATGTTCCTGTAAAATATCTTTCATTAAGGTAGAGTTATATTCATTTTTTTTAAAGCCATCAAACCTTAAGGAATGAATCAGGCCAATGCATGCATATTACACAGGAATATAAACCCAAGAGTGCCAGATGGAAATGTGCATCAAACAACAGAAAGTCAGTAAAAAGTAATTTGGTTTTTAAAAAAAGGAAAAAAGGGGAAAAATACAATTTAGGGTATTGAAAGTAAGTGACAGAGATACCTTATTCTTTCCCTCTTTATATAAAACAATGCATATTTAAAAAGTGAAAATGGTGCTCTTTTTATGTAATCTTTCCTCTAACATTTCTCTTGTATTTTATGAGCATTGTAAGAAAAACTACACACAAAGTTTGCAAAGAGCTTTTCTATCGGTGATCTGATCTGATCAACATAATCGAGATGTGAGGTGGGCGGGAATGGCCTCATTATCCCCATTTTTGAAATAAGAAAACAGAGGCTTAGAGACGTGTGTTTGCTTAGGGTCACCCAGCTCGCACACTGTGTTCTGACTTCAGATTCTTTTCGTCTGTGTATTTTAGGAATGAAGTCCTAGTTCTCAGTTTTCCCTTTTTCGTGATTTTCACAAGCCCTTTTAGTGAAAGGCCAGGGAAAACCTCCCAGGGTGATCACTGACACTGAATCACAGTCCTGACTTTAATGTCTTAAGAACTAATTACTCTTTGATAAGATGCTACTCTGGAGTTCTTTATTTTGAAGAGGATGGCTCTTCTCACACTGTTATTGGAGTGGTTTGATTGAAAGCACACTGAACTGGTCACCAGAAGAGCCCACTTCTTATTTAGGTTCTACCACTGTTCACCCCTAAGATCTTGAGCAAGCTATTTCTAACTCTTTGTACCTCAGTGTCCCCATTTACAAAATGAAGGGATTAAACAGAATAAGATTTAAATTAAAATTAAAATTAGGAAAGACATTTTAAGTATGGAAAAAATTAAAATGCATAATTAAAATAAAAATAGGCAAGACCAACGAAGCAAATCAAGAGATTAAGAAATTAAGAGTAAAGAAAGAATATAATGGGACATTCAAACATATAGATAAAATGTAAATGAAAGGGAGAAAAAGGGTTAAGAGTAACAAACAAAAGGAAATGGAGATATTTAAGCATAAAAATATTCCAAGAAGAAAAGCAAAGTAAGAAGAATAGCAAAGTAAGAAGAATTTAAAGACACAAAGAAATCAAGACAGCTGCCAAATAAAAAAGAAAAGTTAAAATAGAACAAAAAAGTAACTAAGTAAAAAAAATTAGAGGTTGAGTATAAAAAAGATAAGTATTAATCAAGTAGCAATAAAATTGTTATTGTAACCTAAATCTGAGACAATAAAAAGGATGGTAAAAATAAAGGAAGTTTGAAAATTTGAGATAGAAAGAGGGTCAGCATGAAAAGAGAAAAGCAGTTCAAAGTAGATGCCAAGAGGCAAAAGTAATAGCCATAAAGTGTACTTTTAAAAGGGTATATTTCACAAATAAAAGATGCTATTAAATTAACTTCAAGAAAACAAGAAGAAAAGCACCTGCGTACCAGAGCAGGTGGGCGTCCTGTGTCTTCAGCAAGGCCCTCTGGGCTGAGGTCACCTGCGGCAGCGCCGTGTCTCCAAGCAGGAAGCTCAGGCTCCCCCGCAGGCAGCAAAGCCCCCAGCTGTCAGGAATGTGCCCCAGTGACAAAGGGCAGTTTCATGGTGGATGAGGAGTGGGGTCGGTGGCCAGAGACCCAGCCCATTTGGCAGGTCACAGCAACCTCTGGGAAAGCCTTCAAGCCCTGCTTGGAACAAAAGTTTATAGCAAGATGCCTGCACAACATGAAAAAAGGTGATTCCTTGCACATGCTTACAGTGTCTAAACACACTGGAAACATGCAGAATTGTTCAAAGGGGAAGAAGGAAAAACTCCAGAAGTGTAGCGTTTCTTGAAGTGTGAGATTGGGGGTTTTCAGCATCACGGACACCAAAATTACAGACTGCTGCTCACAGCAGGGTGGGGGTGTTACAGAACTCTGCCTGAGTCACAAGCACGCGGGTGATTCTTATGACCAAGAGAGTCTGGGCTAGTAGGGCCCAGGATGTCTTCATACTTCAAAGCTGGGGTTCAGTGAAGAAATCTGGGAACTTAGTCCTACAGACAGCAACTAAAAGAATGCCTGGAATTACGTGCATGAAATGATCTGTTTACGGGGCTTCTACCACCAACACACAGGAATCACTGCATTAATTCCTAACTGACGGTGTGATTCATTCATCAAACATTGCCCAGGGGGCCAGGCAGCTGGCTGAATCAGGATTTTGAAAGCCCTGGGGCCTCTGTTAGGGGACAGGTGTAGAGGTTCAGAGAACACGTTCTACATTCACATAGTCAGGTGATTGTCTTTCCTGCTCCACCAGCACTTTCTCTGGTCCCACTGAAATACTTGCTATTTCTGGGCCCATGTGCCCTTCATTTCTCTGTGCCTTTGTTCAAGCTGCTCCTTCTTGTTGTAATGTCTTTCTCCCCCTTTCCTGTCTCATAATCTGGTAAAGGCCGCTTCCTCCTGGAAGCCCTCCATCAACACTCCAGGCAGAGGGCCCCTTCTCTTCAGTTCGATAGCAGTCCCTGCATTCCTCTGGCAAATGCTAGGCTCTGCTTTTTTGCTGTTGTCTCTGTGCATATTTGTATTCTTCCCCTGCCTTCCCCACCTGCCCTGCAGCAAAAGGAAATTGCAGCTCCTTAAGGGCAGGGATCATTTCTTCATCAGCTGTTTCTGCCTCAGCATCCAGTGTGGGGCTTGCTATGTAATAGGTGGCTGATAAATAAATGGCTGCTTTGCTTTTCTCCACGTAGATGGTATGTGCTGGGTTTGCTTTAGTGACTTGTCAAAAGTCTCAAATACTTTAAAAAATGAGATAGCATACAAACGTGCAGAAAATAAAAATACTATGATGATACAGTATTTTGGGGGTTCTCTGATACGTACAGGTGATAAGGCAGCTTTATTAAAATGAACTGAATCAATGACCATTAACATATCCACATTAAACATTGCCATAAAGCACAACCAAGATACAAATGAAGGTTCTCAGGGAAAATGTTTACAGTTACATTTTCCATATTATGGGTCAGGGACCTCAGCAAGGATGGGGGCTGTGGAGCTAAAACAAGAGGTCTAGTATCCAAGTTTATACCAAGCACTGTTTGTAGACTGAATGACTCACATGTATAAGTAGTTTTTTTTCAAATGAGTGTGGCTTATAAAATGCAGTTTCATTTAAGTATTACCGAACTTTTTGCTGCTTTTCAGTTTCTTAGATGGTTATGATGGGAAGTCATCATGTTTAAAAAGATTGGGAACCACAAGCTGATAAGGTGGCTGGGATGCAGTTAGCCGATGACTTCTGTGTTGTGCACTATCTTCCATCTCACAGCGTGTCCACTCTGTAATGGCCCTTAGGCTTGTGGAAGTTGAATTCTGCCTGAGACCAACCACCACTTACCTTGATAAAGTCAGCAGCAGAAGTCGACATCACAGACCCCAGCTGGAGCACCTGCTTTGTTCCTGATGCCGGGTGCTGCTGCTCCCCCTCCTCCTTCCATATTTATCCCATCAGTTTCTGAGATGGGCAGTACTTTTCTGTACTGAAAAAAGATCTGAACTTTCATAAGTACTCTAGAGCAGTTATTGCCACTTTTTTTTTTTAGATTCCACTAAGCAGGAAAATTTAAAAAACAAAACCGAAGTCTCCCCTACACAACCCAAAATCTTGTGGGGGATTGACAAGAAGGCTGCTAAATTTTCATTCTGCCAACCTAGAACATCTAATAAAATGAATGTCTATATATTATCAGCATCAGACTCTCAAATATAGCTTTTCACTGTACAAAGAGAATATGCCGCCGCCAAATTAGACTGCCTCTAAATGAGCTTTATGGAAAACTCATGTTGTCCTTTGCCTTGGATTGGGGATAACTTTGGCCTGCCCCGATTGATGGGTCTCCAATTATGAATGGCTGTCCCACTGAGGACACAGGATGAGATAGTTAAAAAGCATCAGGTTGACCTGAGAGCTATGCTGTTTCCTTCTGCTCCAGTGATGCCTTCTAGCTCTACACTCCCCCATCTTAACTGGCATCTCTTTTACTAAATAAGTTTAGTAATACAGGATAACCTGAGATCATGGAGCATTGGGTGTAGGGCTGAAAAATTTGGTCAGACCATGATGTTACTAATCCACCTCCTTATGACATCATCTTGTAAATTGAATCTGAACTTTGGAAACCAAAATGACCAATTTTGGTGGGAGATGACCCTCTTTAAATTTGTTATTGTCACTGAACATGAACTTAGCTGCTTATTGGAAATATAAGAACACATATTCAAGCTAGTGATATTCAATTTTTGAAGAAAACCAACACTCCAACATATTTTCACAAAAATTATTGAGAACTCATTTAAAAATCAATTATGGTGTCTTTACAACTGGAATTTGTGATGTTTAGATTGTTCACAATGACTGTGACATTTTGGGCATTTCTTAGCATGTTTCACATTCTCCATCTGTAACTGGAACCAACGCCCTGTATCTTTTGTAAAGGACTTTAGGAATCTAAAACTAAGCAGCATGGAATCTAGAAATGGCTTTGGTCCTGGAAAAGGCTGATTAAGATCTTCTCCCTGACTATTTAGCATGAATTACACATTATCCTTCATCTCAACAGATTTGTGAAAAGACACAGAAAATAGAGGAACAAAAAAAATTATTTCACTGTTATATTGCTTCATATTACATCATTTCATTATCTTCTTTCTTTATTTTTTAAAATATTTCTTTTATTAAGTGAGCAGGAAAATACATGATTGAACAAATCAAAACTACAAGTTGTGCCCTTTACAAGACGGAGTGAAACAATAAATTTGTCAGAGGGCATGTGTCAATTTCCTACAACAAAGCTTCATGCAACAACATTCAGTGGAGCTGAATATATACAGATGTTAGAAGCTGTCCAGGGGAGCCTCAGAACTATTGTCACTTGGACGAATAAGACCCAAATGTCATTAGGCTTTCTTGAAGCTGCATTTGGCAACGGGATACCTTAAATTTTTTTATTTCTTGTTTTAGAAAAAAGATTTGCTGTTGTTGTCATTTTTAAACATTTACACCAGAAAACAAAACTGAGAGTCCTCTTCCCACTTCCAGTAACTCTGTACTTACTGCAATGCCAGTAGCTTAAAATGGATCATTATGTGTACAAATGTAAGAGTTTTGAAATAATACTTTTCTCAAGGTTCTGTATGACAGCCTCTCCTCCAGCCCTGCAACTTGGCCTGTTAAGATGATTCATGGAGCAAGAAAGTACAGCCAGGATTGTAGCCGGGTGTTTTCCATCCATGATAGTTTTCCAGGAAAGAAAACCCATAGGATTTTCTCTTTTCTACATGAAAGCAAACCTTTGTTTTATGATACAGACTTTGGACACAGCTTTTTGATATTAAAATCAAAATGACCTTATAGTTTTATACCTTAATTTAACATTCCAAAACTCTTATTTATTTTCATTCATTTGTTCATCCAATAAATACTATTTGCTTCTTGTAGATGTTGATAAGTGCTACGAAAGGTGGTAAAGCAGAGAATAAGTGATGGATTGGAGATTATTTTACATAAGCATTTGATAGTAAAGGAATATTTGTGCAGAGACCCAGAGGAAGGGGGGTTTGTGAGGGGAGAGCTTTCCAGCCAGAGGAAACGGCCAGGGCAAAGGCCCTGAGACAGGAGCATGCTCTGAGGGCATTCTGGGTAAAGCAAGGCGGGCAGTATGGCTGGAGCGAGGTGAACTAGGGAAATAGTAGATGAGGTCAGGGAAGTGGTAGTGGTGGTTGTGGATGGGACAAAGGGTAAGCCAGATTTATTAGGACCGTGTAGGCCATTGTAAGGACACTGACATTCCGAGGCAGGTAGGAAGACATTGAGCACTTGAGCAGAAGAGTGGCATAGCCTGGTATACTGATGCATGTTTTGAAAGTGCCATCTTAGGGAAGATATGACATGGTCTCACTCAGCTTGGACTGTTGATATGTTGTAAAGCTAGGGGAAATAAGTTTTATCCTTTTTAATTTTTTTTTTATTTTTAGGATGGCATGTGGTATGTGAGAGAGAAAAATTGAGAAAACTACAAAATTTTTTGGTTTGGAGGAACTAAGTTGCCACTTACTGACATAGGACACAGACTGTAAGGGGCGTAGATTGGGAGGTGGGGTGCAAATTTAGTTTTTAGCATGTCGACTTTGAGATGCCAATTACACATTCAATGAAGCTGTTAAGTAAGTAGTTAGACATATGTCTGGCTTTCAGAAAAGAGGTTAGGGCTGGAGATAAAAATGCCAGCATATAAATGGTTTTTCAAGCCCCAAGACTGGAAGAGGTCACTTAGGGAGAGATGTCCAGTGCTGGGCACTCCAGGAACTCAGCAATAGGCACCGAGAAGGAATAGCCAGAGGTGAGAAAAGAACATGAGAGCGATGTCCCAGAGCCGAGAAAGCACCTTGAGAAGGAAGGAGCTATTACCCGTGTCAAAGACTGCAGGTGTATCAAGCAGTGTGCAGTCAGAGGCCTGAGCGCTGCGTCAGACAGCACGGACATTACTGGTGTCCTCAGCAAGAGCTGCTTCTGGTAGGAATGAAAGCCTGACTCGAGTTGGTTCAAGACACCAAGGGAGGAGAGGATTTGGAGATGGAAAGCATACCCAATTCCCTTGGAAGAGTTTTTTTTCCTTTGTTTGAAGGGGAGCAGATAAATAAGATGGGAGGTGGGGCAGTAATCGGGAATGGTAAGTTTCACTGGTCAAGATCAGGAAACTGAGAAGCCAGGGTATTTGTAGGATTGTCTAAATGGATACTGAAATCACCAAGAATTAATAAAGGGTGGTGTTGTAGACGGTGACAGTGATCTAAAGAAGCAAGATACTGAAGCAATGAGAAGGTAAGTTGAGACTTTACAGGCTGATGACAACAGCTTGAAGCATTGACTTTTAGGAGGAAGAAGGGATAATAGTCTAGATGTAGCAATGAAGAACAAGCAGGCATCCTACTACTATCAATATTTTATTATTCACATTTTGATAAACATAAAATAGTATATTTCAGGGCATGGCAGTCACAGTATGGAAAAACCTCGGCTCAGAACCTACCAAATCATTTCTAACTACTGCTTGGAACCACCTTAGACAACAATAACTGAAGGCCTTTTCTATGCAGGGTAAAAACTACTTGAAAGTAACCAAAAGGTTCAGACGAGAAAACATACCAAGATTTTCTTCCTTTCTATCCTGACACAGGTGAGACAGTTAGTTTCAGCACATTTTTGACAACTTAAAACACTTTAGAAAACTGGAGATTTTAAACAATGTAAACACTTGTAGGCATAGCAAAATGATAGTTTTCCCTTCCAATATTATAAATTTGGCATTTTTACAGTTATGTTAACATTGTAAATAAGACAGCTAAAATGCACAAAAATAGTTTCACAACATCCAATTTAAAAATTCACCCAAGCTGTCATCTTTTTCTTTTTTTTCCTTGCTGCAGATTTATTTCTTGCTGTCACCTAACATTTGAATTTCTGATTCAGGATGATGTCTGAGGTTTTAAAATAAACCATAATATGGAATTACTATTCCTTAACACTAACACTAGGGGAAGAGATAGGGAGTAGAGGCAACTGGGGTGTGGATATTTGCTATGGACAAACAGGGATCCATTGGTGGAAATGAAAACTCACCTTTCCTCCAGTATTTGCCCAGCCTCAACTGTGCAATGCGGTTTAGTGTGATCAAAAACAAAGCGTCAAAACCAAACTCCATCATGCAAGCAGTTGAGTTAGTTTAAAGGTATCTACACAAAGCCAAAAAGCTGGAAACTTTAGAACATTTCTATTTTAAACTGTATTTTCTAGTCTTCATCCAAATGTTCGGCATCATGGACACAAAGTCCAAGATTTTGATCTGAATTTAAAAACATCTCAAAACACATCCAGGGATTTTTGTTTTAAAAATGCTTTTATGAGGATTTTTATTTTGGTGCATTCTGGCACTTTCCAGAGTGACAGTGCTAGAAGAATAAAGCTCAAAGCAGAGAGTTATGGTCTCATAGTGTTTAATGCAATGCAAATTTTTGAATATTCTAATTGTTAATGGAAAAAAATCCCAGAATAATGATACCGTATAGAAACCAAACAGCACTAGAAAATGTTTGGTAGAAATGTACAAATGGTCAGCTTTGAACTTGCAGATTCTAAAGTTTTTCTTTTTTGCAGAGGCTTCTGAAAGGAGATGACCTTTTTGAGACCCATAAAAGGACAGCAGCACATTTTAAGGTCTTTGATATAGTTATACTGATCAAGGCCAAAATATAATGGTATTTATAAAAACTGGCAGGTAAATGGAATAAAATTCAGAGTTTTGGATTTTGTGTCGTAACTGTAGTATTGGGGAGGCCAGTGTTTGGTTGGTTTGTTTGTTATTCTTTGTTTCATTTGGTTAGCTTGAAAGTTTCGAGGACTGAATTGAAAGGTAGCTAACAGTTGAGAGAAACTGAGACAGTCAGAACACAGACTCAGAAGATCCGGGACTATCAGGAGCATGGCAGGGTCACTCACATGTCGTAGATATTCTCCTATTTCCCTCCAGAAGGTTAAAACGTTCGAACAGTACCTGCATTTTCTTTCTTAAAAATAACATAGCACATCTTATATCTTAAAGCAATCAGCACAAATGCAAGTGATGGCCGTTCAAGCAGACTTTCAAAGACAGCACACATTGTTAACACAAAGAGCTCTTCAACATTTCAAGAATACAGTGACGGGAACTGGGACACATACTAGTGGCAAAATTTTTTTTTTTTAACTTCATGGAATGTGAGGTCAGACTTTAGCCTCGTCCTTGTCTGGCAATGGACAAAACCAAAATGGCCCCGGCCTGAATATCACATCTCTTTCTAATCTACTGCACAGGAGGGACCAGAGACACCAATGACCAATAAGTCACAAGAGCAGACAGAAAACTGTTAGTAGGTCTTGACAACCAGGAATCAAGATGCTTTTGAAAAAACGTGTGCTTGAAGCCATGTTTGTAAGAAGCCCATCTAAGAAAGCAGTGTCAAAGTGTTAGAAAAATGGAGTTCCTGTTTGAGCGGCCTTCTGGGATGTCATCTGTGCCTTCATCTGAACTGTTGAAATAGCTCTAGATCATCTTGAAGCACTGTTTATAAGTCAAGAAAAATGAGACCATGTAAATAAGGTCATTAGACTTTCTGTGGAACTTACTGCAAGCTGTCCTCACTCATGTCGTGTGCAAGGACGATGGTCTGAATGTGACTGGCATGGGGAGGACTCAGTGTTTGAAGGGATCTTATAGATCATCTATTCCCACTGCCCACTGCATGGAGGAGTCCCTGCTACAGTGTCGCGGACCAGCACCCCGCAGCAACGGTCACCTGGCAGACCTTGGTCCACGACTGCGGTGTGGGCAGTCGCAGTGGATTTTACTGAATGATAATCAATTTAGAGTAGAAAGGACTGAAACGATCTAGTGAAACTTACTTTGGGAGAGGGCTCAATTTCTCTTTGTATAAAAATCTTAATAAATTTCTTTTGTAACTAGTTTTGAAACTAGTTAAGTTTCAGTTTTTAGCTTTAGTTCTTCCTGTCAGGAATTCTGTCTCCAGAACCGGCTTGTTTTATTTTTAAGGTGATATTTCAGATGGATGAAAAGTACAACCACTACTCCCCAACCTCTGCCTCCCCCCAGCAAAAAAAGAATTAAAGTAAACCAGAAAGTTGGGGATTTTTATGAGCCACAAGAACAGCTATTCTGAAACATTCTGTGTGACCTAAGCCTCAGTATTTCAGGGCTAGGACCTGTCCTGATGGAGGAAATGTATTTTTTAAGTTAAAAGCATCAAGGAATTCTTTAGGTAGCTTTTAAGAAGCACAGATTTATGTGGGGCCCTTTTAAATTTGGCTTTGCCGTGAACTGTGTAATATTTGTACAAAAATATAAAAGCCATGGCTTGATGTTTACCGTCTGTGTTTTATTGTTGTTGGCACCAGAAAAGCTCATGTTCTATGTTATGTCACTGTACATACTGTAAACAAGACTGCATTAATATTGTTTTCTTATGATTTTTTGTTTCAATGAATCTAGGTTTTAAAAAATACATTCACAAACTACCTTATGTTTAAACACAATGATTCCCTTTTATTTCTTAACTGTACCCAAAATCCCACAATAAAAAAATCATTTAAAGCTGTGTGTTTCGAACTTATCACTTAGAAATAAAAACAAAACAAAACATAAAAACAAAGATCAGTTTGCAACATAATTTAAAGAAGCTTCTGGTTTAAAATACCACAGCAGCAATATAAAGAGCTGGTGGCAATCACATTCGAGGATGAGACCCAAATCAGTATATCTTGTCCACGTCAGCATCCAATGACAGTAGTTGCTAAATTCAATCCAAACGTTATTGCTGAATTTGTTGCACGGAATTTGTGAAAACTGTATTGTTCAGCAGCAGAACCTTAGCAGTAAAAATGAGAACGGGAGGATTTCATTGCTTTTGAGCGCTAAAGGGACCACAAATGAGGACATCTTGGTGATGGCCTGAAGCTAACCCTCAATTCCATTCCTTTGTTATACTTGCTTAAAATAAATGCAAATGACAACCACCTTCACAGGAGGGGCAGAAACTGAACCATTTTCCCTTCCCCATGCCCCCTTGCCCAAATCACCAGATTGAAATGGGTCCATTTTCCTAATGTGTATTTCGTTCTCATTAATAGTACATCAGCTGCTCGGGTGTTTAGGCAAAATCAGTAGAATCACAGATTTAAAAAAAATCTGTTTACAGTAATTGTTTTCTCCAGAAACAAGCCACATTAGTTTTTGTTGTTGTTGGATTATTTTCCAATTTTTCAAGAAGAACAATTTGGTCAACTACTGTTTTCTTTGAAAAATATTAAATACATGTGAGATTGCCAGTTGAGCTCTCTATATGTCTCCTGGAGATAACACTGCTGTGATGAACAGTGAAACAAAACAAACAAAACGAGGTAGGTTAAAACAGGAAGCGCAACACAGATACCATTTCTGCAACACCTCGATACCACAGGCGGCCATGCTTGTAGCTTTGGAAAAAAAATCCCAGACAGTCACGTAGAAGTTCAAATCATCCGTGTAAGAGTTTATAAGGACACAAGTCAACCTGAACTAAATACATACATATCTCTGCACAAATGTTGTTTACCGTATACTGGGTAATTTGGAGGAAGGTAAAATGATTGGAGTCTCAGAATTCTGGCCAAAGCCGTGCTTTTAAGTTCTATAAAATTGGAACCAAGGATGCCTGCTGGGTCTCAGACAGGCTTAGTAGTAATCTAGTCCCTTCTCTCACCAACCCAGAGAGAACACAGGCAGCTCAGAAACATTTATTGTTATTATGTTTTCAGTCACAGTTTTCATCTTGAGAAAGTGGCACCCTCAGGAGAAAGCTGGGAATGACCAAAGCCTGGATGGTACTTATTCCCCAGTTCTCAGAAAGAACTCAACAAAGTCTTACTCCTAATAAGCCTGAACCGAGTGACCTCTTAGCTGGGAAGCTTTGTGCATTTAAAAAAAAAAAAAAGGTGTGTATTTATATACAATTTTAGCTTGTTTCCAGAAGCTCTTTCCGTCTCATCCCATCTGTCATCCCGTCTTTTGCCCTGATCTGTCACAATCGCCGAGGGAAAGGTGTACCGTAGATGTCCCTCATCCGCTGGAGCCAGCTCAGCTCCACGGCACTGCTGCCCCACTCAGCACACTCTGCTCTGCACAGGGCCAGATGAAAAGCAGCGCCTGTCAGACTCACAAAAACCGTAGTTGATTTTATTAGTCTAAGGCTAGTAGTTTAGCCATTTAAAATCTATTTCCCAAAAGAGGGGAAAACTAGTATTTTTCTTCTCTTTTAAAAATTCATTCGCAGTTGCTCACAAAAAGCAACCTTTTGGGTTGGTGAAGGCAAAAGAGTTCTAAAATTACCCCACTATGTAGTTATGGCCTTCAGTGTCACGAGATAAGGTACATTTATCGTGGTGTCTCTCACCATTCGAAATGGGAAAGTCTACAACGTATCGGATACTTAAAGCTAGTAGGCAGACAGTTAAAAACAGATCTTTTTCTCAGGATGCATTCTCTCCCCATTCTTACAAAGCAAGGGGGTAAAGAAAAAAGGTAAAACAAAACAAAACTCAAAAATCCACCATAACACAGCTTAATCATAAGAGCACACAATATTTGTTTCTATCCCTAACTCCGAAGGGCACATGGTCCATCTTTGTCCACAGACAACGCGGCATTCTTGGGGATCTCCTGGAAATTCCTGCCACCTTTTTCTCTCCTTCTCAACCAGGCTGCAACATTGAAAGATGGACTGTTTTGGGACGGGTGGAGGGAGAGGAAAAGGGGAAAGCGGTATGTTCAACCAAGCCTTCTGATTCTGCCTCTAGACTGGCATAAGTCCACATGAGTTATGTTCTTTTAAATTAGAAATAACGCCATGAAGATAAGTGCCAAGTGCTCTTCTGTTACCAGTTCATCATGGAATTTCTGTTGAGGGTCATGAAAAACACTTGGCTACTTCCTCCAGATCGCACGGATGCAAAAAATACCTGTTTGAAATTAAAAAGAAGTTAGTTCAACTGCATGGTTTCTTTCCCTCTTTTCTTCAACCGTCCATCCATTTCCTCTCACATGTCCTAGCCTTGCCATGTGTCAGCTCTTAAGACTTAATGGCTGGTGTTATAAAGTGCCTTTTAATACAGTGCATCCTCTGTAAACATTCCTGTTTATTGTTATAATGGTTACTACTACTTATTGTGATGTTGGTCTTCAGGGACACAGAAGGGAGTATATCTTGTTTTGCTACAACCCTTTGGGTGCTCACATTTTACAAGGGAGTTCCATGCTGGTCTAGACACAACAGGCCCTTTGTTGTTTTCTGGAAAGCCACAGAGGTCTCTTTCCTTTCCCTTAATGACAAGAGGGCAGACTTTGGGAATGAGGAGAATCCTTTCAAATTCCCAAAGTCAAGGGGGAATTTGGGGCCTACTGACTACTATACAACTTCATTCCTTAATTAAAAAAAAAAATTAGTAAGTGCTTCTGGTCCCATAGGGTAAGGTGTTTAATACCTCTTCACTTTGGCATTTCAAGAGTTAACGCTTGGTTTCTCTGCCGCTGAAGGCAAATCCTAGGCCAAAGGAGGCCACGGCATTAATAAGGAGAACCACAGTCCATTAGGTCTGGGTGTGCTAAATCACTTCATCAAACAACTGAGAGAAGGGAGCAAAATTTGGGGTACTGCTTGCTTGAGCTGCACGTCAATGAACCACTGCCCTAGGGAAACAGAATTCCAGGTGGTGGCCTAGTCCTTCAGTCAGCCAACACCAAACTTTGGTCCAAGGCATCTACTTTTGTCACTAGTGAAAAGTCTCTGCTACTTCATTTCCACAACTTCTTCAGAAGAATGCTGTCTCTCCCAACAACTTCTTAGGAAGTTCCATGGAAATGCTTGTCATTCTGCTAATGCTACATTTGTAAGTAAAGCTACTGCTAGGGTCAATGAATCAAAATGGGGACGCACAGAAGACCCATGGAAACACAGTGAGGGAAAGAGAGGGCCATTGTTCTCCAGGTTCTGTGAGTCCTGGCTCGGGATACTAGCCCCCAGACACTGGTGTGGTCCCAGCCTGCTCCTGCGGGTGTGGGCATGGCTTGGAATGGGCTTTCTGAGGTGGGTCTTCAATGAACTGGAGTCTGGGAGTCCATGCCCAGATCACGCCTAGCCTTATGATCCTCAGAGACTAGGTGAGGGCTAGAGTTTTACTAAGGCTCAGGTCTGTGTTCTGGCATACTCTGATAAGGCTCTGGAACCATCCTTGCCACCCCCAGCTGTTATCCACCCAGACCACACCAGGCCACACCAGGTCACAGGAGGAGCTGGCTACTCTAGGGTCAGACTGAGATCAGCCTGGCTTCTGGGGAATGGGTGTGGGCCAAGAGATGTTTATCTGTCCACCCCATCACAGTCTTTTCTATAGATGTTTCTATCTGCTGTTTCGGGGACAGCATTTCTAAGTTGGCCGTAGTCACAAAGGATGATTCACAAATGTAGTATAGCTGAGCTACTAAGAACTCTGGGTTCATCTAGAGGGAGGGCAAGGGAGAAGCAGCACTGCCGTGGAATACCCTTCTGGGCGACTGATCATGCCAGATGGACACCGCCAATGTCACTGGAAAACAGTCCCCCTGTGACACCTCAGAAGAAACATGGCTGGAATGACACAGGACATGGCACTAGTTGAGTTTGTGATTGTGCATTCCTTAAGGAATGGGTGACATTTTTAAAAAGTTTGGATTTCTACACGTTGAATGTTTTACACTTAAAGTTGAATATAATGTGATGGGTTAGGTCCCAATAGTGATTTGGTGACAAGTCTAAAAGCAGAGTATAAAGTTGACCCACTGTGAGATGATTAATGGTGAGCCAACCCCTCTAAGTGCTTCGGTGAATTTGGGGTATCTGCTGAGTCATCTTAAGGCCTGGAGGCCACAAAAGTTACTAAGAGCTTACAGGAAATTTTTAGATTGTTTTTTTGTCTTTTTTGATACGTGAATAATATATTTTGAGGGTTCACATGAATCAAACCAAATAATGCCATTTCAAGAAAATATTGATTGTTTAACACAGATGTGATTCAAATCAGTATAAAGGAAAATGAAGGTTTCACAGGTACCTGGTGGTCTCTTAAAATGCAAACACTAATGCAAATGTTGAAACGGATTTACCTTATCATTTCTTTCACATAGAAACTTTAACCTTTGAGCTCGCTTATGCATAAATACTCCATCCAAATGTCCTGTTTCCACTGACCGGATCTCAATAGCTTTCTCGCCCCAGCCCATTATCTGATTGGAATGAATGTAGGCTGTCAAAAGGAATTTCCAAAACTGCATTAAAAACATTAGATGGGCAATAACTCACAGCATCTGTTCACATCTTAACCACAAAAATGACAAACGACTTGAGATAAACAGACAAAGCAAGTCTTACAAGTGTTATTCACAGACTTTTTTTTTTTTTTGTGGAATCAAATGGTTGTTTCACATTTCTTGACTTTCGTTTCATTTGGGGGGTGTAACTGCTGAAGGAGATAAGGAATGGTTAACCTACCCACAGACGTGGGCATTTCTCCCCATTGGAGCACCACATCCTTAGTTATCCGGCCGTAGGTGTTTACATACACCCCCTCATCCTCATAGCAAACGAGCATTTCCATTCCATCTGTTTTAGGCAAGATGACAATGGCATGAGGAGTGATATTGCCCTGAATCTAGAAGACAAAGAGAGGCCAGGCATTATTATTCTTTTTAAAAAATAAGACAGTATCTTGACTATTAATCTCTAAGAATTGCAAAAAAGAGTTTTCCTTGTCCCTTTTCCATCTGCACTCTAGGGACTGGCATTTCGCTTTGTTTAATTTAACCACTGACCTGTCAAATATCCTGGTAAATGCAAGCTTTGGCACTAGGTGGAGAACCCAAGTTACCGGTTCCTAAAATCAACAAGCACCCTGCGGGCCCTGCCGTGTGCCGAGCACCAGCCCTTTACACAGAGAACTTCAAGGCCTTCGAACAGCCCCCCAGGCCAGATATTTTTGCCTACAGATGAGGCAACTGCACCTCGGAGGGGTTACGTAACTTGAGCAAAGCTGAACTAGTATTTGGTCATAGAACTAGGATTTGAGCACATTCTCATGGACACTGAAAATCTCATGTTTTCTATCTACTTCCAAAAAAGATGAGGAGAATGCAAGCCAGCTGAGTCTGCTGGAGACGGCCTAGATGGGGCCCAACTGTGGGACCCAAACAGGCTACGAACATTTGACACAGGTTGTTTATATGGGTACCTACATAACAAGAGAATCCAAATCAATGGCTTATTTAGAAAAAAAAATTAAAAATGACCACTCATTAAAAAGAAAGTCACACTATTGAAATAAGTGTGGATTGACTTGTTCTAGGAAAAGAGACGTACGTGTTGCTGTGATCCCCTGGGTTAAGAACCTCATGGCAGACCAATGGGTGCTTGGTGGACAGAAGTGGGCGATGGAGGATGATCATGGCGATGGCCCAGGGCCCCTGCCAGAAGCACAGGCTCTGAGGCCCGTGTGCACGTACACACACGCATGAAAAGCTAGTGAATGACGGGTGTGTCATGCACTGAAACAACTTTGTTCAACTGCTGTGTTTCTTTGGAGTAAAGTCTTTAAACTCTCAAAATACCAAACAGCAACAGGTTTAGGCCTCAGACTTCATTGACAAAAGGTTTCTACTGTCGGTTAGTCCTGGGATTACATACAGGAAACACACTTCACATGGCATCATCTTACTACGTCAAACCACGTGCAGCATTTTCCTTTAAAAGTCACGTTTTAGGCAGTGTCAGTACAGTAATATTAATACTACAATTCGCAGGGCCCTGTGCCAAGTACTTTAGATGCATTACCTCATTTAATGCTGCTGATAACTCTATAGGATAGGTCCTTTTATCCCCAATATACAGATGTCAAAGCTGAGAGTTACAGAGGCTGCCTAATGTGTCCATTATTGCAAAGCGAATACACGCTAGAACCAAAGCATGTGCTCAGGGTGTCTGATTCCACCACAGGACGCTTTCCTCAAGTTAAAGAGTGGAACAAAAATAGCAGAAAAAGGACCACTGGCCTTCTCCTACATAAAATGGGAAACTTCAAAAACTGAAAAAAGGAGCTCATCTATTATATTCTGGCTTATGCCCTTGAAGGAAAAACATCAAATGTATTTTAATATAAAATCCAGTGAGACAGCATGTCCAGTAAATGTCAAATAATTGCCATTATGTGTTACCCAATTTTAAGCAGTCATAAAAATTAGCCAGAGTCACATGTCTTATTTCTTATAAGCATCACCTATTTAGTGAAGGCCAAAAGTCCATCTGCTTTACTGGTTGGTAAAAGTTAGCATGACTTCCACTAAAAATGTGCAAAAACAAATGTCTTTGCACATGCAGGTTGTTGCAGAGAGCCTTGGCAGTCCGCTTCCAGGAACTTACGTGAGATGGTATGTAGATATCATAAGAGTTTCCTGAATCAACATCAATAACATGGAAACCAGTGTGTGAACCAAAAATAACCTTTAATCTCTGACCTTCTTCTACTGTGAGATCAACAAGCAGTGGCTTATGCTGGAGATCTGCAAAAGACTTTAAAAACCATCCCATGAGTGTCCACGTCATTCAAAGAAGTTATCTTAACACATTTTTCCTTTAGCTATTTCCTGTGGAACTTAATGTCTGATTTTCTTAAATTGAAAACTAGGAAATCTTTCTTTCCCTTTTAGGGCTATTCATATTCTGGCTCTCAGAGGAAGAGTCTAGAATCCATTCTTGCCCCTTTCTCTACCCTTTGTCCTCCAGGGCAGAGAAGTTGGTTTACAGACTTGCTGCCTGGATGCCGCTGTAATTTCCTGTCTATTTCAGGCCGTTTCCTCAAGAAGTCACCTCTCTGGCCCCTGTCCTTCCCAAGTGACAGCCAGGCCCATGCATGGCTCCTACCTTTCCAGAAACAGCCTGGGTGGGCAGCCGGGCCAGCCTTGTGCTAAGCCGGTTCAGGATTAATGGGCATGCTCTGGTTCTGACTGTCCCACAGTAAGTGGGTGTGCACCAGACTGGCACTCTCTCTAAACTTAATGTTGAGATCTGAGACTTGGATTTGGGTGACAGAGAAGGAGGATTGGGGTGGTACTCCTCAAGACTCATGGTTTATACTGCCTGGCTGGGTTTAACTAGAAAGGTCAAAAGAGCTGCAGCTATGTTTATCCAGGTTCTGTGTATTAGAATCTGGACCCTAAGCCCCAACTAGCTATCAAGCGTTCCTCTGTTTCCCTCTGCCATTATCTAATCTACATTCTACCTGCACTGGGCCTTGTAGTCTGGGGGAGAATCATGAAACCACAGTGCGTTGGCTGTAATGCCACGACCCCTAACAGACCCTTCTCTCCTCATCTTTTGCTAACATAATTCTCACATGTGGGAGATTTTTGTCACACAGGAGGGCTTGATCCCTGCCGGCTCCAGCGTTTCCTGTTCAAGTCCTTGTCTTTGCTCTTTGCACTTTCCAGGCCAAGCCTGGTTTGCTGAACATGGCATTTTGCACTCGATCGTGCACTTTGGCAAGTCAACTGACAGCAGGAAACTTTGGGACCAGAGTGGAAATGGGATCTTGATTGAAGAGCTTTTGCGAAGAGAGATTCTGGCAGGACAGCAGCACCACTTTAGCTTTCAGGAGTCACCCTTTAAGTGTTATTACTAACCCAGTGCACTCCAAAATTTCTCTCCATAAAGTGGGGCTAGGGAGGGGAGGCCTGTTTCCACTGATGAATCTACCTTCCTGAGCCCATCACAGATGCGCTCCTTGCACGAAGGGAATAAGACAGAAGTGGGTGTGACTCAGCTCTGAAGAGGGGCTCATGATGTTCCCAAGGCAGCATCTGCCCTCACGTGGCATATGTGCCAAGAAAGAATATATAAAGGGTCAGAGAAAGATGACAGTCATAAGATGGAGAGAAAAAGTGAGGGCCAAGAAGCTATAAAGAGAGAGAGACTTAGACAGAGGGGAACAATGAACAGAAGACAAATCGACACCGGCTCTGGATTGACCGTGCAGCTCTGAAAAGATCAGAGTGCCTGTCAGTCCTGGTCCTGCTGGCGTCTGGGAGTCAGCTTTCAAGAGGTGGAGTCAACAGGGCCAGCATATCCCCATCCTACTTCTGCTGAATCTCACGAGTGATCAAGCCAGCCATGGTGGGTGCAGACTTAGACAAGATGAAAAAGGAAAAAGCGATCAAAATGGAAGGATGCAGAGAACCTAGGCCATTTCCACATGTGCCGACTTTCAGTCTGCATTTCAGAGAAGTCCAATAGCAATTTGAATATATGAGCATCAAGTAAGTGTTAGGGACTTTACCTCAAAAGGCTTAAGAGGATTGCAAAATTAAGAGACTCAGTTCAACCTCGAGATTCAGTGCTGCTGTTTGCTCTGCCTTTTTCAGAAGAAATATCAGACAGTGCCTTAGTGAGGTGGCTAATATCATAATTAATGCTTTGCCCAGTAACCATTTCAACACTAAATGCCACTTAGAGATGGTGATGCACAGACCTGAAATGGAGGAGATGGTACCCAAATTTTAATTTGGCCAATTTAATAGCATTTACTCACACTTAGTCTTTACTTCTAGAATAACAGATAAGAGTTCCTACACTTTTAAGAGGTTTATTGTATATAGGAAAATTGGCACGAGGAAAATTGGTATGAGTCTATGTGCAAGACCGGCCACTACTAACTGGTGGGGACCTAAACTGAAGAGAACAAGCCCTTGTTAGGTGATCACATGCCTGCTTACCTTAAATGCCATGAACTTATGGTATGGTTTTGGAGCCCAGGCATATATCTCCACAGCATTCTTTAAGGCAATCACCAAGAATTTGATCCTTTCATATTTAACTGTAATGGAAAAATTATGAATTAAAAGTGTACTAATTTATGCAAGTTTTTGTATTAATGAATGTGTAAACCACTATATAAATACATTTATATATAGTGGTTGACACTGAATGTATAATATATATTATAGTGCAAACTATGATACATATACATCACAGTAAATGAGGGTGATGCTCTGGTGGGGGATGTTCTCATAGATACAGATTTAACTTCCTTTAGTGCACTTGGTCTGCAGGATACCGGGGACGTTTTGCTTCATATTGAAGGCTCTTCATCTAAAGATGTAACTGGCTTAGGACCACTTTTAACCACTAGGTCTAGATGTGAATTATTCATTCTAAGGAGAATCTGTACAAATATCCTTCGTGTGTCCTTGCCTGGCTTTTATGTTCCCCCACATATGAGTAGCTGAGAGCTGGTGTAGCAAGATGGTAGAAAAATCAACAAATAGGGAGACACATAATGGCTGTTGTTTGCTTACTATTCAAATTTGACTTGCAGTTATTAGGAATTTAAAAGGGGCTGGCATCTTTAAAAGGAGACCCCAGAGAGATCCCTCTCCCTCGCTGATGTGGAAGGCTGTAGCAAAAAGACAGCTGTCTTTGCAGCAGGAAGTGGGCCCTCCCCAGACCCCGAGTCTGCCGGCACCCTGACCTTGGACTTCCCAGGCTCTAGGACTGGGAGAAATAAATGCCTGTTGTTTATGCCACCCAGTTGGTGGCATTCTGTTATAGCAGCTTGAACAGACTAAGACAGTACCCATGCCAGTCTTTTTCTCCATAGAACGTTTGAACAAATCGAATATTCTGTGTCCTAACGAAATTACGCAGCCCAGGATAACTGACCAAATTCTTGTTCTATGAGCTCTTTTTCTGTAGCACATCTCTCCTGTTTATATATTCTGTCCTTAATATACTTTCAACCACTTCCTCAGCAATTTATTTCTATATTTCTAACTGACATGCTAATAACGTTATTTAAAATTTTCTTCAGTTGTGGATATTATCTACTGACTCCGTAGTATGAGGAAGATCTGGTCTCTCATAGCCATCTCCTCTCTCTAGTTCTCTCTCAAACATACACGTTTCTCCCTCCCCCACGCCTCCAGGATAGTTATATTTAAAATTTGTGGTTAAGTCAATACCCTGTGCTTAAATGATTACTGTTCACAGATGAGGCACGTATTATACCAACATTATATTTCCTTTCTTGTTTTCTCAATTTTTTTTCACTTCCTTTTTTCTGTGTATCTATCTCTAAGCACAGGTCAACTTTCTGTTTAGTGTTGTAAATGCCTTCAGTACAGTCAAACATGGCAGGTAATCTATTAGTAACATTTTATTTTTCTTGGAGGCACGTCTTCTGGAACCCTCCATTGTCCTACTCTGCTTGGACTAATTTCTCTACACACACATACACGCACACGTGCACCCACGCGCACACACACACACATCTATTGGATCCATTTCTCTAGAGAACCCCAGCTAATACAGATAGGTTATAAAATACTAAATGAAATTTTTTTTTCTTCAGAATTTTTATAGCCTTGTTCCATTGTTTTCTAATCTTTCAGTGTTGTTATAACTCTCAGAACATCTAATTCTGGGTCTATTTCATGTAAACTATTTATTTATTTATAATTTGGAAGCTTTAAGAACCTTCTCATTTCTTGGGTACTGAAATATCATGTTGCTATGCCTACTTGTGAGTCTGTTTTCATTCTCTATACCAGGCACTCAGCGAATCTTTTTTAATTTGAGATTTTGAGGTCTTAGTTCTAGAAACATATCTTATATTCCTTTCTTGTTACTTTCTTCTCCTTTCATTTCTTAATTTTTTTCCCTCTAAAACTCATGTAATTTAGATTTTGAACCACTTGGACTGAAACTTTTACTTCCTTAACTTTCCTCTCCTTTTTCTTTTCTTTAGGACATTTCTTACCTTTATCCTCCAACCCTTCTATTACATTTTTTATTCCTGTCAATATATTTTAATTTCCAAGATTTTTTTCTTGATCTCTGAATGACCCCCTCCAATCCTGTTTCATCTTTTTTTTTTTTTTAAATAACCCCTTTTCTTCTTTCATGGAAATAGTATTTCTAATCCCTCTGGAGTTTTTATAGTTTCTTTTAAAATTTTTTATTCCACTCCTCATTATCCTTGTTTCCTCTAAAGTCCCTTCTTTGTGTTTAAGTTTCCTTCCTACTAGTGGATGTCCCCACTATCTGGTCTAAGTGGGCTTACCGACTGCTGGGCTTCACTTGAAGGTGGGTAGATGCTTTTATCATGGAACTTCAAATATTAGTACCTGAACATCTTTTCTTTCTGGCCATTTAGCCTCTCCAAAGGCAATCTTACAATCTCCTGTTTAGGAGTATAAGCATGGCTGCCAACATTTTGGGAACTAAACAGGGAAAGGAGGTGTGTGTGTGTGTGCGTGTGTGCGTGTGTGTGTATTAATGTGTCCTCATAACTGTATCCCCCACCACCAGACTGGCTGTGCCAACCTTTCATCTAGTGTTGCAGTCGGGGAGGGTGGCTGCCTGACTAGGTTCTGGAGGATTTGCTGTTCATCAGCTTTCTAACAATCTTCTCATTTTCAGTCTGACCCTCCGCTTCCACCTCAGGTACACCTGGGGACTTTCTGGGTTCTGCTCAGTGATTTGATTGACTTTGATGACTTTCCTCACTGCAGACTCAGAATTCAGTGTTTCCCGGTCAGTTAGGTCTGTTCCTAGTCATCTACTCTTGTTCAGTTTTGCTGACATTTCTTGTTTGCTGGTTTCTCTTCTCCTGGTCCCTCTGTCCTTGTGGGCTTATGACACTTTTATTTCTCCACTGCCAATTTCATGGGTCTTTGGGAAGGAGGAGTTCAAACTGGACTTCATTCTGGATGCACTCTTTGCACTTCATCAATC
This sequence comes from Vicugna pacos, assembly GCF_048564905.1. NCBI lineage: Eukaryota > Metazoa > Chordata > Mammalia > Artiodactyla > Camelidae > Vicugna > Vicugna pacos. Next base: position 42,636,367 of record NC_132987.1, read on the forward strand.
TGACTTTGCACTTCATCAATTTTCAGAAATAATGCAAGTATTTTTAAGGTTCTAGCAGTGTCTTAAACTGGTCACAAATGCATCATCAACGTCTGATGGAAAAACGCTGAGTGAAACTTAACTGAATAATTTGGTTTGAGTGACAATTCCGTGTCTTGAGACTTACCAACTTTGTAATGTATACAGCCTTCCAAGTCCCCAACGGTGATCCAGCCTTGTTTCTTTTCTACTTCCGGGTCATTGTGTAGAATTCTGTTTCTTAACCATGAAAGATAGTAAACTCGTAGCTTATTCTTCTTTCCTGTTGAAATAATAGAGCTTTATTGTAAAGGCCCCGAGACAGCTTTTCCTCTCAATCCTCTCCCATCTCCATTTTATTTTATCAATTTATTTTTATTTACAGTTGTGTGTGTGTGTGTATACACAATAACCAGTGTCTCCAGCATCATCAATGTATTGTCTCTGCTAGGACACATGATTAAAACAGGTCCAAGTGTTTTGGTCAAATAACCATTTTATAATTTGTCTTCATCTTCTGGTTTCTTACTTGAGCAAGCTGCTCTTATGATCTCCTCTCAGTGCAAAAGGCAGTGTCTGCTGAATTCAGTAAAAGCAAATTCTGTAATGGAATGGTTGACCAGTGTTCCAGCGAAAATATTCTCGATCTAATTACATGAAGGATCACTGATACCTGGACATTTTAGCATACTTAAGTGTTAGCAATAGTTTAGTGGTTTGATTTTATCTAACAACAAAAAAAGGAATTTTATTAAGGAGACGAGAGAAACAAGGTCAACGAAGGCAATCTGGGCTCAGAAAATAAACCCTGGACATGTTTATGATGCTGAGATCACTGAAAGGAGTACCAGACAAAAATAAGAAAGCAGAAAAAGATGTATACTTGGAAGAAAGCTTAAAAGTTTCCTTGGATAAATGATGGTACAGTGATCCTGGAGTAAAGAGTTCTTAGTATGATAAGAAAAGATCTTAAACACACTGAGTACACAAGGAGCAAAGTTAAATACACTATCTGAGATTGCCTGAGTACCAGATAAGGGACGTCCCTTGGCGTGGCTTTTCCTGTGTGATCAGAAGTTTAGGCCTGTGGGTTATACTTCATGGGTACTTATTTTCCTTTGATTTCTCTTAGGCATCAAAAAACATTTTATATCTCGCAGATGTGGTATATACCAGAAGAAAAGAATTCATTAAAGAACTGCACGCTGGATTTGACAGGAAAGTGCATTTGCAACTTAAATTAAGAGAACCACTGCGCAGCTATTGCTGTTTTTTGTAACCGAAAGCCCTGCACAGGCATCGACCCTAACAGGGTGGACAGGAGGGCCCGTGCTCCTTCCTCTCTGTGCCAGCGCAGATCCGAGGGCGGTGCAGAGCCGTGGCTCCTATTTTTATTTTCTTCTTTCCCTACCTGTGTGCCTCCTGACAATAGGAAACAGTCCCACTTTTGAGAATGGAGACGTGTCACTAAAAACATAATGAAGCCTGAACATGAATATCATGTCCACTTTTGGTAGGTGGCTGGCAGATGCATGGTTTTAAATGTGACTTGGTGGTATAGCAGTCAAGAAAGCAATTAGCCAGAATAAAGGACTACAGGGAATTAAACTCCAATGATAACACAAGAAGAATTTACTTGGTTGACAAACAGACTCACAGATATAGAAAACAAACTTATGGTTACCAAAGGGGAAATTGGGGGTGGGGGATAAATTAGGAATTTGGGATTAGCAGATACAAACTACTATATATAAAATAGATAAACAACAAAGTCCTACTGTATAGCACAGGGAACTATATTCAATAGCTTGTAATAACCTATAATGAAAAAGAATATATAGAGAGCTGAATCAATCACTGTGCTGTACACCAGAAGCTAACACAACTTTGTAAATCAACTACACTTCAATAATAAAAAAAAAGAGATGATGGTTCGCTCTTGGATGAGTTTCTGCACCACACACACACACACACACACAAAGATGAAACTCTGAGCATTCAGTGGAAAGGTAGAAGAAACGGGGAATTGTAGGGTTGTGAATGAAAAATGTTGCTGGCCCCATCAGTAAACAAAGGATGCTGTGGCCATCAAGTCATCAGCTACTACTGCTGCCCCCAATGGTGAGCAGTCTGGATGAAGACAAGCAGGCTCCCTGGCTTCTGCAGCCGCCCTCAACAGTGTACCCTGAGGGGACTCAGGATGGGAAAGAACAGGATACTGGCCCTAGACAGCTAGGTGCACATCAAAGGAACAATTTCAAAGAGCCAGACTTTTGCACCTTTCCATACACAGAAAAGCAATAAATTCCTTAACCTGAGACATCTGGTTTTCTTTAATTAACAGTAATCTTTTGATGTTGCAACTATCTGATCTTTGTGGCAAAATTCCTATAGTCCTGGCTCCTCCCCTGCCTCATTGGAGTAGTCTCTCACAGCAACCTAAGCAGCCTCCCGGGCTCGAGTCCTTAGAAAGTCTGCTCAATACAGCATAACTCTCAACTTTCAGGCTGTGTATATTTTTTCAGGCAACGGTGTCATATGAAGATATTTTATCAAAATAGAAGTATAGCTGAAGAGGTAAATTTTACTCAAGGTTCAACCCAGGAGCAGCCCTATGTTTCTCTCTGTGAAACAATGGCTGGTTCTCAAACTTGGCTGCACGGGGGAAGCCCAGGAGCGATGAACGCTTCTGGGACCTGGGCCACACTCAGAGATCCAACCCGCTGGTCAGGGTGCATCCTGGATTTCCCCATCTCCTCAGGTGGCTCTAACGTGTGGTGATACAGCCGGTTTCCTACTGGATGGGGTGGAAGGGGAAAAGGTGGGTGTTATTTACTAAACTCTTTCAAACACCATCCAAAAGAAAAAACTTTCAATGAAAATAGACTCCTTCAGGTTACATTTTCAGTTCGTCAGTAGTTAAGGCCTTCACTTTCCCCTTTATCTTTTTTATAAGCACTTTTTGGGAACCAGAAAGCTGCAGAGTGTAGCAGTAATGATTCCTACATTCGAATCTCCCTGCAGACGCCATCACCCAATGGGCCAGCTGCACTTGCTAAAATGTCAGTGAGACATTAAAGCTAGAGCAGTTCTTAGAAGGAAAGAGACCAGGGAAATTTCTGCTTACAAAATGTCTCACTCCCAGAAGCCTACATTCCCCCCACCTTATTTCATTTATTTTTTAAATTTGCATTCTCTTTTATTGAAGAATAGTCAGTTCATAATGCTGTGTCAATTTCTGGTGTACAGCATAGTGATTCAGTCATACATATACATACATGTATTTCTTTTCAGATTCGTTTTCATTATAGGTAGATATTGAATATAGTTTCCTGTGCTGTACAGTAGAAACTTGTTGTTCATCTATTTTATATTTAGGCATTAGGTGGGAAGGAATGAATTGGGAGTTCGAGATTTGCAGATACTACATTTTTACAGTCTCCATTTGAGAGGAGATGGCAATGAGTGGAGTGCAGACCCCTGCAAAAGAGCCCTGCTGAGTCTGAGCCCCAGCAGAGGGTAAAGGCCCATTAGTACACAGTCACTGTGGTCTGCCTCTGATTCAGATCTCCTGCAGAGGTGAGCGACTTTCCTTTGAAAGAAAGTCAGAATCTCTAGAGTTACAAACTGTGGGTGATGTCACTCTGGCTGCTCGGCCACAAGTCATCGTGCCGTGTGTTATCCGGGAAGCGCGGAGCTTCCTAGTCCTTCAGAAGGGAGGTGATCGCCTTCCCACCCCAACCGGGGGGCTCCGTCATCCTAGCACCATACCTGATATTGTCACGAGAACATTCAGTCCCTCTAGCACATCCATCTGCTGAAATCGCCTCCGGTTGATCAGATTATAAACTTTGCCTTGCCCACTTCGGTCCAAAAGCATCAGGCCATTTTCGGTTCCCACTAGGAGGTTTACACCTGCAAATTTAAAAAGCACCCCAAGACGGGACTCTTACGGGCTTTACTCTTCTGCATCTGGGGTCCCTGTAAAACCTAAGAAACTGTGCCCTGTAAATATAAACTAACAGACAAGTAGGTACTTCAGTAGGGAGTGTAGAAGGAGAGGCTGGGAGACAGTAATTAAATCACTGTCCCTCTAGTAATGAAATTAGTTTTCTTTTATAAAGTGGTAGCAGCGTTCATTACATGTAGCCATTTACTACCTAGAATAGAGTTCTTCTCAAGAGGAGCCTTAGGCACAGCTGTGATGCTGGCGCAATCTGCCTGTGTTCCTTTGCTGTAATCCCCATCCTCCTTGGCTCTCCCCATAAACCCCCCTCGAGGTTCAGCCTTTCCCGATTCATGCAGTGATTTCTACCCTATTCACCTCTGACATATAATAGAGGGCCCCATTCCGTATCCTACTGGCAGAAAATCCCTTCCACTTCTCACACCAAAGCTTAATTTACATCCTACACCCTAAGGTTCTGCTCTTTGTTGGGGAAATGATAAGCCAATTCAAGTGAAGGTATTAATAACCCGAGAGTCATAGAAGTATTTGACTGTAAGGGACTTCTCAGGCACTAACTCTGGTCCAGCCCATCTCTCGTGTAGTAATTCCTATTACAAAAACTCGGGTAACTAAGTGGCCTGAATGGCTACAATCCTGAAAATTCACCCCTAGGCAAACGAACACCCCCGACGCCCAACAAGCACACAGACCTGCACACCCGTGGGGCCATCTACGGTGCAATGGCTTATATTCACGAATAGGTAACTTTTTCAACTTCTCTTGCTTATTGCACATCTATCTTCTAAGTAAAATTAATGCCTGCTCCTTCCACCACATGTTCATGTGTCTTTCAACCACATGTTCATTGAAACCGCATGTGTCAACCACATGTTCAACCATATCTCCCATGAGATGGTTTCTAGGCTTCTGCTCGCCCCTGCTAACATCTCAAATGCTTTTGCCCTTGTATGATTGTGGTGCCCCAAACCAGGCCTACAATTTTGGATGGGTACAGATGGGCTGTGTCTTTCCTTGATCAGTATGTGATGTTTATAACACAGACCAGGATTTTGATAGAATCTCATCACACCTATACTGAGTCTGAGGTCAGTTAAAGCCTGCAGATCTTCTTCACAAGAACTGCAGGTTGATGTTCTGAACTAAAAGAGGAGGCCCATCATTTGCGGTCTTTTGAGTTTTACCTTGCTACTATCACTGGCATGGCTTTTGGCAATTCACTAAAATATTCCAGGCTGTTTTTTCAGCTGTGACATGGAGGTGACACCATTATTCCCCTTGCAGAGTGTTGGATGGATCCCAGGGACAGAATGTGGGGCACATCGCACAGTGCTGGGCACACGATGGATGTGTGTTACGTGGTAGCTAGCTCCACTGTTGGCTTGAGCCCATAACTGTTACGTGACAAGGTCATTCTGCGTCTCATTTTGTTATCCCGGGTACAAGGGGTCAGTTCTTTCTACATGTGAAATTGCTCTCGATCTCTCCTGAGGCCACGACAGTCCCAAGTCGGGGCTCTGACACCCATGATTCCATCAGCACTCTTCTGAAGGTAAGGTCCACATGCTTTCACGTTTGAGGGCCACTTCACTAATGAGTGCCAAAAAGCACCAACTTACCCCACAGGGCCGCACAAAGTATTTCAGAGTTGAATCGCTTCTTGTATTTTCTGATTTCTGGTGTGTCGCTATGAGGCCGAATGTTGGTTGGGTTAACGTTTACCACTGAGATCTTTCTTGCTTCATTGAGTTTGGCCTGTTCTTGCCTAAGAAGTTCGCTAGTAAACAGAGCTTTGAGAAAAAGAATCAGAGACGTCAGTGGCATCTTAAAATATAACCAGTGGAGACACGGAGAAGGGACTTGAAAACATTATGATTTCTCCTTGTTTAGTGTTGCATTATAGTAAAAGCAAGGAAACTTATAAATATATTATACTTTTTTAGTAGAATAAAGTATAAGCCATTCAGAAAAGCAGTATTTTATCCATTAGTAAAACAGGCTTATAGACGCTACCTGGGTAGTTTAGGGAATTAATATTTGTCACATAAAATTCAATAGACCATCCCCATCCCTTGTAATATATGCATGAAAAGATTTACTTTCTGAAATCCCATATTATCAATCGACAAATGGCCTAAGATGAGTCTGATGATTAGTGAGTTGCAGAATTCTAGAAAGCAAGACTCTCCTGTAAAACAGCCAGACCTTCGCAGTGGGAAGCACACACCGAGAACTCAACACAACGAGTTTATTAAGTATCTACTGCGTGCACAGCATTGTACCCAGGAATTGCTTTTGAGAAATATGTGATGAGTTTGGAGATCTCTGAGGAACAGCTTTTCCTAGGGCCCCTGGATACCTCTGGGTTCCTACCAGAATCAAAATAGAAGAGACGAAAAAAATAGAAATTGTTTGAGGAATCCTATAAAACTAATAATTAATAATAATAATAATAATAATAATAATAATAATAATAGTAATAGTAAGTCTTCCCTTTAAGACAGGGGCCAAGCAGTTAGTGGCTTAACTACTGAACTAATGATAAAGTTTCATCATATTACCGGGACAGCCAAGCTGCTGCCGGAGCAGCGGGGCCTTCCAGCTTACCCGCAGCTGATGATTCCTCGTCTTCCTCATCTTCGTCAGTGGGAGACGTCTGGTACACTCTGGGGTCCACAAAGGGGGTGAAGGAGGCTTTGGTGCTGCTCCCCATGCCATACTAATCAATAAGCAAGAAGATTAAGAAAAGCCAGATAAATACCGCAGCAGCAAACAATGCTAACGATACTTTGAGCTTTAAAACGATCAGAGACTCTAAACCCCAAGTCAAAGCGTGTGTCTTTCTCCAGGTTCTTCTGGCAAGGCTTCTCACCAACCACTGTGTCTTTGCAGGGCTTCATTAAGCATCAGACTGCAGGAGCTGCAGTGAGCAAATTACATGGTGGGCCATACGTGGCACCTTAATATCTGGTAAGATGGCTTTGGTGACAGAGCCTCTCTCTCCCCTGAAGTAAAGGCAATCTCATGTTGACCAAATGGTTTTAAGAAAAGTGGACACAACTGCCAATAAACTCAGTAAGCATGTCTACACAGCAGTGCTTCATCCTGAACACACGATCAACCAAGGGCTCCCTCCTGAGGCCTCCGGGTCCTTCCACATTGGCCTGGTGAAGCAGGTGGACTGGTGTTGTCTCAAGAAGCCTCAAAATCTGTAATTTAGGAACAATTTCATCCAGAGATTGGAAGTGTTTCCTTCCTGTAACAGTCTCCTTAAAAGGACACTTAGACTTCTAGGCCCTGTTTGGGAGCTTCATGAAGACCCTAGGCTTGCGGGCAATGTAACTCGAGAGCTTACTTAAAAAGTAATCCCAAGGGCTTGGACAGCACCATTAAGACATGAAGTCACAGCTAGAGTGAACAGAAAACTACCAGGGCTTCATGTCACAATATTCCCTATTTGAGTTTTCCCAAAGGAGCTTCAGTAACCTTCTCCCGACTTTGTCTGTCATCTCCATTCCTTCCCCTATACCCCAGTCCTTTTAATATCACAGACAGTTCCACACTCAACATAAGAAGTATCTTTTTTTTGGGGAGGGGGGTGTCTTTAACTTTTTAGTTTTAATTTTTTAAGGTTTTTATTAAAAATAAAACCAATATCCCAAGACCCCTAAACACGTAAGGAGAAAACTACAAAGGTCCAATTTGATTTAATTCCAGATTTCCCCTTCTCTGTATGAAACCAAAACCATTTCATCCTCCATAAGGGAGGACTCCCCTTCCCAAACACAGCACTTTCACATACATTCTCTCCTTTGATCTTTAGAAGTCGGTGAAGGAGGTGTGGCAGGTGCTAATGCTCTCACTTAGAGCTGGCGAGGCAACAGAATTTTAAACAGGGTCTGACTACACCTTGGTACCCACGGAGGTGGCCAGGCAGAAGGAAACCCCGCCCACAATGCACGAAGCTGTAATAGGATGCTCTGTGTTCTTTTCTTTCAGGCAAACAAAGCTCATCTGTTCTATAACTTTAGAATCCAAAGGGTACATCATAAAAATTCCGTCTGTGAACAACATTAAAAACAGCAGCGTTTTGTAATACATGCTTTATAAATACATGGAGGGCCTAAGTGTGATTCACAGGACTATTCATGAAACATGACCAAGCACCATGAACTCATCTGACCAGTCAAGCTCAGTCAATGACACCTATGAGCACTGCCTAGCAGATTGTGTTTATCTGGGCATTTCTTCCCGGACTCTTTCCTGCGCGGGAAAGAGAACACTCCATTTCTCCCCTTCTAGTACGGTCTGAAGTTTAGAGAGATGAGCATTTTGAGAACGTATCTATTTTTCATAAACAAATCATTTCAACCTCATTTCATCTTATGTCGAACTTAATTTGACTAAATTAATATAAATGGGAACTTCAACTATTGGCCTTGGAATCTCTGTAGGCTGAAGTTTCCATCACGGGCCTGAGAGACAGGAGGTCCCAGTTCTGGTCCCAGCTCTGTCACAACAAGCTGTGTGCCCTGGACAAGGCACTTAACCTCTCTGAGCCTCAGCAGTCTCACCTGTAAAAACAGCTATCGGTCCAGATGGTGCGTGAGAACTCTTCACTGCTCTGCTTCAAAGATACCCTCCATCTG